>NW_028295288.1:0-273000 GCF_964341445.2 Mesoplodon mirus
CATGGGCCCTGTCATCATGGGCACTCTCACCATGGGCACTATCACTGTGAGCACTGTCACCATGGATACTGCAAACATGAGAACTGTCACCATGAGTACAGTCTGCACGGGTTGTCACCATGTGCACTGTCACCATGAGAACTGTCAACAGGGGCACTGTCACCATTTATCACTGCCACCATGTGCAGTGTCCCCATGGGCACTGTCACCGTGAGAAGTGTCACCATGGGCACTGTCACTGTTGGCACTGTCACCATGGGCACTGTCATTGTGGGCACTGTCTCCATGGCCACTGCCACAGTGTGCTGTCACCATGAACTCTGTAACAATGCCCATTATCACCGTGTGCACTGTCACCATGGGCACTATCACCGTGAGCACTGTCAGCACGTGCACTGTCACTATTTAGCACTGTCACCAGGTGAACTACCACCATGGGCGCTGTCACGATGTGCACTATCACCGTGAGCACGGTTACCATGGGCACTGTAACAATACACAGTGTCACCATCAGTATTGTCCCGATGGGAACTGCCACCAAGAGCACTGTCACCATTAGCACTGTCACCACGAGCACTGGCACCTGGGCACTGCTATTATGAGCACTGTCAACATGAGATCTGTCGCTATGAGAACTGCCACCATGGGTATTTTCAACATGAGTACTGTCACCATGGTATTGTCACCATTTGCATTGTCACCATGAGCACTATTACCGTGAGCACTATCACTATGAGCACTCTCACTGTGGTCACTGTCACCATGAGAACTGTCGCCATGGGTAATGGCACAATGTAGACAGGCACCGTGAGCACTGTCACCATGGGCACCATCATTGTGAGCATTCTCACCATGGTCACTGTCACCTTGGGCACTGTTACCATGAGCACTGTCACCATAGGCAATGGCACCATGGGCCCTGTCATCATGGGCACTCTCACCATGGGCACTATCACTGTGAGCACTGTCACCATGGATACTGCAAACATGAGAACTGTCACCGTGAGTACTGTCACCATGAGTACAGCCTTCACGGGTTGTCACCATGTGCACGGTCACCATGAGAACTGTCAACAGGGGCACTGTCACCATTTATCACTGCCACAATGTGCAGTGTCACCATGGGCACTATCACCATGGAAAGTATCACCGTGAACACTGTCACCATAAACACTGCAACTGTGTGCAGTGTCACCAGCACACTGTCACCGTAAGGACTATCACTGTAAGCAAAGTCACTATGAGCAATGTCACCATGGGCACTGTCACCATTTTGCTCTGCCACCAGGTGCAGTGTCACCATAGGCACTTTCACCGTGAGAAATGTGACCGTGCGGAATGTCTCTATGGGCACTGGCACCATGGGCATTGTCACTGTGAGCACTGTCACAACGGGCACTATCACCGTGAGAAATCTCATCATGGTAACTGTCCCCATGGGAACATTCACTGTGAGAAGTGTCACCATGGGCACTGTCACTGTCGGCACTGTTACCATGGGCACTGTCATTGTGGGCACTGTCACCATGGCCACTGCCACCTTGGGCTCTGTCACGATGAACACTCTAATAATACCCATTATCACCGTGGGCACTGTCACCATGGGCACTATCACCGTGAGCACTGTCAGCATGTGCACTGTCACTATTTAGCACTGTCACCAGGTGAACTAGCACCATGGGCACAGTCACGATGTGCACTACCACCGTGAGCACGGTTACCATGGGCACTGTAACAATGCACAGGGTCACCATCGGTACTGTCCCCATGGGAACTGCCACCAAGAGCACTGTCACCATTAGCACTGTCACCACGAGGACTGCCACCTTGGGCACTGCTATTATGAGCACTGTCACCATGAGAACTGCCACCATGGGTATTTTCAACATGAGTACTGTCACCATGGGTATTGTCACCATTTGCACTGTCACCATGAGCACTATTACCGTGAGCTCTATCACAGTGAGCACTCTCACTGTGGTCAGTGTCACCATGACCACTGTCGCCATGGGTAATGGCACAATGCGGCCTGGCACCATGAGCCCTGTCACCATGGGCACTATCAGTGTGAGCACTCTCACCATGGTCACTGTCACCATGGGCACTGTTACCATGAGCACTGTCACAATAGGCAATGGCGCCGTGGGAGCTTTCACCATGGGTACTGTCATCATGGGCAGTGTCACCATGGGCACTGTCACCATGGGCATTGCCACTATGGGCAGTATCACTGTGAGCACTGTCACCATGGGTACTGCAACCATGAGAACTGTCACCGTGAGTACTGTCTGCATGGGTTGTCACCGTGTGCACTGTCACCATGAGAACTGTCAACATGGGGACTTTCACCATTTTTCACTGCCAACATGTGCCTTGTCCCCATGGGAACTATTACCATGAGAACTGTCACCATGAGTACTGTCATCATTGGCACTGTCACCAAGGGCACGGCCACCATGTGCACAGTTACCAAGGTCACTATCACCGTGAGCACTGTCACCATGGGAACTACCAAAATGGGCAATGTCATCATGAGCACTTTCACAATGGGAACTGCCACCATGGGCACTATCAATGGGCGGACTCTCACCATGGGCACTATCACCATAGGCACTGTCACCGTGAGCACCGTCACTGTCGGCATTGTCACCATGAGCACTATTACTGTGAGCACTAGTACCGTGAGCACTCTCACCATGGTCAATGTCACCATGGGCACTGTCACTATTGGTACTGGCACAATGCGGACTGTCACAGTGTGATCTGTCACCATAGCCACTATCACCATGAGCACTCTCACCGTGGTCACTGTTACCATGGGTACTGTCACTGTGAGCACTGTTACCATAGGCAATGGCTCCGTGGGCACTGACTCCATGGGCACTGTCATCATGGGCATTGTCACCATGGGCAGTGTCACCATGGGCACTGTTAACATGGTCACTATCACCATGAGCACTGTCACCACGGGTACAGCTACCATGAGCAGTGTCAGCATCGGTTGTGAGTCACCGTGTGCATTGTCACAATGAGAACTGTCAGCATGGGAACTGTCACCATTTTTCAATGCCACCATGTGGACTACCACCATGTGCACTCTCACCATGGGCACTATCACCGTGAGCACTGTCACCATGAATACTGTCATCATGGGCACTGTCACCAAGGGCACAGCCACCATGTGCACTGTTAACATGGTCACTATCACCATGAGCACTGTCACCATGGGAACTACCAACATGGGCACTGTCATCATGAGCACTTTCACAATGGGAACTGCCACCATGGGCACTATTAACACGAGCACACTCACCATGGGCACTATCCCCAAGGGCACTGTCAGTTTCAGCACTATCACCATGGGTACTGCAACCATGACCACTGTCACCATAAGCACTGTCCCCATTCTCTGTATCACCATGTGCACTGTCACCATGGGCACTATCACCTTGAGAACTGTCATCCTGGGCACTGTCACCATGGGTATTGTGACTTTGGGCACTGTCACCATGAGCACTGTCACCTTGGGCACTGGCACAACGTGGACTGTCACCATGAGCACTGTCATCATGGACAGTATCACCATTAGAAGTGTCACCGTGGTCACTGTCACCATGGCCACTCTCACCGTGAGCACTATCACCGTGAGTGTTGTGACCATGGGCACTTTCACCATGGGCAGTGTCCCCATGGACAATTTCACTGTTAGGACTGTCACCGTGGACACTATAACTATGGACACTGTCACCGTGGGCTCTGTCACCATGGGCACTTTCACCATGAGCACTGCCACTCTGACCACTCTCATCATAAGAACTGTCACCATGGGCACTTTCACGATGGGCACTTCCAACATTGGCACTATCACCATGAGCACTGTCAACAAGAGAACTGTCGTGGTGGGCAATGTCACCATGCGCAATGTCACCACAAGGACTATCACATTAAGCAATGTCCCCATGGGCACTGTCGCCATTTTGCACTGCCACCGTGTGCACTATCACCTTAGGCACTGTCACCATGAGCACTTGATCACTGAGTACTGTCACCATGGGTAATATCACCATGGGCACTGTCACCGTGAGAACTATCACCGTGAGCAATGCCATGATGGGCACTGGCGCCGTGGGTCTTTTCACTATTAGCACTGAAACAATGTGCACTATCACTGTGAGAAATCTCACCGTGCTAACTGTCCCCAAGGGCACTGTCACAGAGAGAAAAGTCATCATGGGCACTGTCACAGTCAGTATTCTCAGCATGGGCACTCTCATTGTGGGCAATGTCTCCTTGAGCACTATTACCATGAACACTGCTACCATGAACACTCTCATGATAAGAACTGTCACCATGGGCACAGACACCATGGGCACTCTCACGGTGTGCACTGTCACCAGGGGCACTGTCACAATGGGCACTGTCAACATGAGCACTGGAACCATGGGCACTCTCACCATGGGCACTATCACCATGAGCAATATCATCATGGGCACTCTCACTATTTTGCACTGCCACCAGATTCACCATGACCATGTGCACTGTCACCATGGGCAGTGTCACCATCGGGAGTCTCACCATGGGCACTGCCACCATGAGCACTGTCACCAAGAGCACTGTCACCACGAGCACTGCCACCATGAGCACTGTCACAAAAACTGTCAGTATGAGAACTGCCACCATGGGCACTTTCACCATGATTACTATCACCTGGGTATTGTCACCTTTGGCACTGTCAACGTGCGTACTATCACCGTGAGAACTATCACCATGAGCACTGTCACCACGGCACAGCCTTAATGCGGACTGTCCTCATGAACACTGTCACCATGGGCACTACCACGGTGAGAACAGTCACCGTGGTCACTGTCACCATGGGCACTGTCACCATGAGCACTGTCACTAAGAGCATAATCACCATAGGTACTGTCACCGTGAGCAGAGTCACCATGGGCACTGTCATCATTCAGACTATCACCTTGAGCACTGTCACCAAGAGCACTGTCACCATGAGAAATATCAATAGGATCACTTTCACCGTGAGAACTGTCACCACGGGGACTCTCACCATTGGCACTGCCTCCGAGGGGTTGTCATGATGAGCACTATCACCATGGGCAGTGTCTCCATGGGCAGTGTCACCGTGAGCACTCTCACTATTGGCACTATCACCATCGGCATGGTCCCCGTGAGCACTGTCACAATGGGCATTGTCACACTGGGTGCTGTCACCATGGGCACAGTCACCGTTAGCACTCTCACCATGGACACTGTGATCTTGGGCACTGTCACCATGGGCTCTGCCACCGTGTGCACTGTCACAATGGGAAGTATCACCATGGGCTTTGTCACCGGGGGCAATGTCACCCTGGGCACGGCCACCATGATATCTAACACCATAGGCACTGTCACCATGGGCACTGTCACCATGAGCATGGTCATCATGAGCACTGCCACAATGAGCACTGTAACTTATGGCACTGTCCTCATGAGAAGTGTCAACATGATCACTGTCACCATGGACAGGACACGCTGGGTATTGTCACCATGGGCACTGTCTATGAGCAGTCTCACCATGGGAATTGTCACCTTAGGTACTGTCTTCATGGGCTCTGTCACCGTGAACACTTTTACCATCAGCTCTGTTACCCTGGGTATTGTCACCATGGGAACTATCACCGTGACAGTTGTGAACATGGGCACTCTCACCATGAGCAATGTCACCATGAATAGTGTCACCCTGTGTATTGTCACTGTGGGGACTGTCACCGTGAGCACTACACCATGAGAATTGTGACAATGGGCACTGTCCCCATGGTCACATTCACGATAGGAACTAACGCCGTGAACACTGTCACCATGAGCAATGTCACTGTGTGCAGTTTCACCATACACACTATCACCGTAAGCAATGTCACCATGAGCAATATCACCATGGGCACTGTCTCCATTTTGCACTGCCACCATGTGCAGTGTCACCATGGGCAGTTTCACTATGAGAACTGTCACCATGGGTAATAGCACCATGGGCACTGTCACCGTGAACACTCTCACTATGTGAATTTACACCATAGGCCCTGTCACCGTGAGAATTGTCACCATCGGCACTGTCAACATGGAGACTATAACCTTGAGCACTGTCACCATGAGCACAGACACCATGGTCACATTCAATGTAAGACCTGTCACCACGGGGACTATCAACATTGGCACTGTCACCGTGGGGTTGTCACCACGAGCACTATCACCATGGGCGATGTCTCCATGGGCAGTTTCACCATGAGCACTGTCACTAATGGCACTCTCAACATCGGCACTGTCACCATGGGCACCATCACCGTGAGCACTGTCAGCATGAGCCTTGTCACACTGGGCGCTGTCACCATGGGCACTGTCACCGTTGGCACTGTCCCAATGGGAAGTATCACCCTGTGCTTGGTCAGCCTTGGCACTGTCCCCGTGGGCACTGACACCATGACATCTATCACCATAAACACTGTAAACATGGGCACTGTCACCATGAGCACGGACACCATGAGCACTGCCACAATGAGCACTGTTATTTATGGCACTGCCAACATGAGCACTGTCACCATGAGCACTGTCACCATGGGCATGACACCATGGGCACTGTCACTGTGAGCACTACACCATGAGAATTGTGACTATGGGCACTGTTACCATGGACAATCTCACCATGGGAACTATCACCGTGAACACTGTCACCATGAACACTGTCACTGTGTGCAGTGTCACCATGCGCACTGTCACTGTAAGGACTATCACCATAAGCAAAGTCACCATGAGCAATGTCACCATGGGCACTGTCACCATTTTGCTCTGCCACCATGTGCAGTGTCACCATGGTTAATATCACCATAGGCACTTTCACTGTGAGAAATGAGACCGTGCGGAATGACTCTATGGGCACTGGCACCATGGGCATTGTCACTGTGAGCACTGTCACAACGGGCACTATCAACGTGAGAAATCTCACCATGCTAACTGTCCCCATGGGCACTGTCACCGTGAGAAGTGTCACCATGGGCACTGTCACTGTCGGCACTGTCACCATGGGCACTGTCATTGTGGGCACTGTCTCCATGGCCACTGCCACCGTGTGCTGTCACCATGAACTCTGTAACAATGCCCATTATCACCGTGTGCACTGTCACCATGGGCACTATCACCGTGAGCACTGTCAGCACGTGCACTGTCACTATTTAGCACTGTCACCAGGTGAACTACCACCATGGGCACTGTCACGATGTGCACTATCACCGTGAGCACGGTTACCATGGGCACTGTAACAATGCACAGCGTCACCATCAGTATTGTCCCGATGGGAACTGCCACCAAGAGCACTGTCACCATTAGCACTGTCACCACGAGCACTGGCACCTGGGCACTGCTATTATGAGCACTGTCACCATGAGATCTGTCGCTATGAGAACTGCCACCATGGGTATTTTCAACATGAGTACTGTCACCATGGTATTGTCACCATTTGCATTGTCACCATGAGCACTATTACCGTGAGCACTATCACTATGAGCACTCTCACTGTGGTCACTGTCACCATGAGCACTGTCGCCATGGGTACTGTCACAATGTAGACAGGCACCGTGAGCACTGTCACCATGGGCACCATCAGTGTGAGCACTCTCACCATGGTCACTGTCACCTTGGGCACAGTTACCATGAGCACTGTCACCATAGGCAATGGCACCATGGGCACTGTCATCATGGGCACTCTCACCATGGGCACTATCACTGTGAGCACTGTCACCATGGATACTGCAAACATGAGAACTGTCACCATGAGTACAGTCTGCACGGGTTGTCACCATGTGCACTGTCACCATGAGAACTGTCAACAGGGGCACTGTCACCATTTATCACTGCCACCATGTGCAGTGTCACCATGGGCACTATCACCATGGAAAGTATCACCGTGAACACTGTCACCATAAACACTGCAACTTTGTGCAGTGTCACCATGCACACTGTCACCGTAAGGACTATCACTGTAAGCAAAGTCACTATGAGCAATGTCACCATGGGCACTGTCACCATTTTGCACTGCCACCAGGTGCAGTGTCACCATAGGCACTTTCACCGTGAGAAATGTGACCATGCGGAATGTCTCTATGGGCACTGGCACCATGGGCATTGTCACTGTGAGCACTGTCACAACGGGCACTATCACCGTGAGAAATCTCATCATGGTAACTGTCCCTATGGGCACATTCACTGTGAGAAGTGTCACCATGGGCACTGTCACTGTCGGCACTGTCACCATGGGCACTGTCACTGTGGGCACTGTCACCATGGCCACTGCCACCTTGGGCTCTGTCACGATGAACACTGTAATAATACCCATTATCACCGTGGGCACTGTCACCATGGGCACTATCACCGTGAGCACTGTCAGCATGCGCACTGTCACTATTTAGCACTGTCACCAGGTGAACTACCACCATGGGCACTGTCACGATGTGCACTACCACCATGAGCACGGTTACCATGGGCACTGTAACAATGCACAGGGTCACCATCGGTACTGTCCCCATGGGAACTGCCACCAAGAGCACTGTCACCATTAGCGCTGTCACCACGAGCACTGGCACCTGGGCACTGCTATTATGAGCACTGTCACCATGAGATCTGTCGCTATGAGAACTGCCACCATGGGTATTTTCAACATGAGTACTGTCACCATGGTATTGTCACCATTTGCATTGTCACCATGAGCACTATTACCGTGAGCACTATCACTATGAGCACTCTCACTGTGGTCAATGTCACCATGAGCACTGTCGCCATGGGTACTGTCACAATGTAGACAGGCACCGTGAGCACTGTCACCATGGGCACCATCAGGGTGAGCACTCTCACCGTGGTCACTGTCACCTTGGGCACTGTTACCATGAGCACTGTCACCATAGGCAATGGCACCATGGGCCCTGTCATCATGGGCACTCTCACCATGGGCACTATCACTGTGAGCACTGTCACCAAGGATACTGCAAACATGAGAACTGTCACCGTGAGTACAGTCTGCACGGGTTGTCACCATGTGCACTCTCACCATGAGAACTGTCAACAGGGGCACTGTCACCATTTATCACTGCCACCATGTGCAGTGTCACCATGGGCACTATCACCATGGAAAGTATCACCGTGAACCCTGTCACCATAAACACTGCAACTTTGTGCAGTGTCACCATGCACACTGTCACCGTAAGGACTATCACTGTAAGCAAAGTCACTATGAGCAATGTCACCATGGGCACTGTCACCATTTTGCACTGCCACCAGGTGCAGTGTCACCATAGGCACTTTCACCGTGGGAAATGTGACTGTGCGGAATGTCTCTATGGGCACTGGCACCATGGGCATTGTCACTGTGAGCACTGTCACAACGGGCACTATCACCGTGAGAAATCTCATCATGGTAACTGTCCCTATGGGCACATTCACTGTGAGAAGTGTCACCATGGGCACTGTCACTGTCGGCACTGTCACCATGGGCACTGTCACTGTGGGCACTGTCACCATGGCCACTGCCACCTTGGGCTCTGTCACGATGAACACTGTAATAATACCCATTATCACCGTGGGCACTGTCACAATGGGCACTATCACCGTGAGCACTGTCAGCATGCGCACTGTCACTATTTAGCACTGTCACCAGGTGAACTACCACCATGGGCACTGTCACGATGTGCACTACCACCATGAGCACGGTTACCATGGGCACTGTAACAATGCACAGGGTCACCATCGGTACTGTCCCCATGGGAACTGCCACCAAGAGCACTGTCACCATTAGCGCTGTCACCACGAGCACTGGCACCTGGGCACTGCTATTATGAGCACTGTCACCATGAGATCTGTCGCTATGAGAACTGCCACCATGGGTATTTTCAACATGAGTACTGTCACCATGGTATTGTCACCATTTGCATTGTCACCATGAGCACTATTACCGTGAGCACTATCACTATGAGCACTCTCACTGTGGTCAATGTCACCATGAGCACTGTCGCCATGGGTACTGTCACAATGTAGACAGGCACCGTGAGCACTGTCACCATGGGCACCATCAGGGTGAGCACTCTCACCGTGGTCACTGTCACCTTGGGCACTGTTACCATGAGCACTGTCACCATAGGCAATGGCACCATGGGCCCTGTCATCATGGGCACTCTCACCATGGGCACTATCACTGTGAGCACTGTCACCAAGGATACTGCAAACATGAGAACTGTCACCGTGAGTACAGTCTGCACGGGTTGTCACCATGTGCACTGTCACCATGAGAACTGTCAACAGGGGCACTGTCACCATTTATCACTGCCACCATGTGCAGTGTCACCATGGGCACTATCACCATTGAAAGTATCACCGTGAACCCTGTCACCATAAACACTGCAACTTTGTGCAGTGTCACCATGCACACTGTCACCGTAAGGACTATCACTGTAAGCAAAGTCACTATGAGCAATGACACCATGGGCACTGTCACCATTTTGCACTGCCACCAGGTGCAGTGTCACCATAGGCACTTTCACCGTGGGAAATGTGACTGTGCGGAATGTCTCTATGGGCACTGGCACCATGGGCATTGTCACTGTGAGCGCTGTCACAACGGGCACTATCACCGTGAGAAATCTCATCATGGTAACTGTCCCCATGGGCACATTCACTGTGAGAAGTGTCACCATGGGCACTGTCACTGTCGGCACTGTCACCATGGGCACTGTCTTTGTGGGCACTGTCACCATGGCCACTGCCACCTTGGGCTCTGTCACGATGAACACTGTAATAATACCCATTATCACCGTGGGCACTCTCACCATGGGCACTATCACCGTGAGCACTGTCAGCATGCGCACTGTCACTATTTATCACTGTCACCAGGTGAACTACCACCATGGGCACTGTCACGATGTGCACTACCACCGTGAGCACGGTTACCATGGGCACTGTAACAATGCACAGTGTCACCATCGGTACTGTCCCCATGGGAACTGCCACCAAGAGCACTGTCACCATTAGCACTGTCACCACGAGGACTGCCACCTTGGGCACTGCTATTATGAGCACTGTCACCATGAGAACTGCCACCATGGGTATTTTCAACATGAGTACTGTCACCATGGGTATTGTCACCATTTGCACTGTCACCATGAGCACTATTACCGTGAGCTCTATCACAGTGAGCACTCTCACTGTGGTCAGTGTCACCATGACCACTGTCGCCATGGGTACTGGCACAATGCGGCCTGGCATCATGAGCCCTGTCACCATGGGCACTATCAGTGTGAGCACTCTCACCATGGTCACTGTCACCATGGGCACTGTTACCATGAGCACTGTCACCATAGGCAATGGCGCCGTGGGAACTTTCACCATGGGCCCTGTCATCATGGGCAGTGTCACCATGGGCACTGTCACCATGGGCATTGCCACTATGGGCAGTATCACTGTGATCACTGTCACCATGGGTACTGCAACCATGAGAACTGTCACCGTGAGTACTGTCTGCATGGGTTGTCACCGTGTGCACTGTCACCATGAGAACTGTCAACATGGGCACTTTCACCATTTTTCACTGCCAACCTGTGCCTTGTCCCCATGGGAACTATTACCTTGAGAACTGTCACCATGAGTACTGTCATCATTGGCACTGTCACCAAGGGCACGGCCACCATGTGCACAGTTACCAAGGTCACTATCACCGTGAGCACTGTCACCATGGGAACTACCAACATGGGCAATGTCATCATGAGCACTTTCACAATGGGAACTGCAACCATGGGCACTATCAATGGGCGGACTCTCACCATGGGCACTATCACCATGGGCACTGACACCGTGAGCACCGTCACTGTTGGCACTGTCACCATGAGCACTATTACTGTGAGCACTAGCACCGTGAGCACTCTTACCGTGGTCAATGTCACCATGGGCACTGTCACTATTGGTACTGGCACAATGCGGACTGTCACAGTGTGATCTGTCACCATAGCCACTATCACCATGAGCACTCTCACCGTGGTCACTGTTACCATGGGTACTGTCACTGTGAGCACTGTTACCATAGGCAATGGCTCCGTGGGCACTGACTCCATGGGCACTGTCATCATGGGCATTGTCACCATGGGCAGTGTCACCATGGGCACTATTAACATGGGCACTATCACCATGAGCCCTGTCACCACGGGTACAGCTACCATGAGCAGTGTCAGCATCGGTTGTGACCGTGTGCATTGTCACAATGAGAACTGTCAGCATGGGAACTGTCACCATTTTTCACTGCCACCATGTGGACTACCACCATGTGCACTCTCACCATGGGCACTATCACCGTGAGCACTGTCACCATGAATACTGTCATCATGGGCACTGTCACCAAGGGCACAGCCACCATGTGCACTGTTAACATGGTCACTATCCCCATGAGCACTGTCACCATGGGAACTACCAACATGGGCACTGTCATCATGAGCACTTTCACAATGGGAACTGCCACCATGGGCACTATTAACACGAGCACACTCACCATGGGCACTATACCCAAGGGCACTGTCAGTTTCAGCACTATCACCATGGGTACTGCAACCATGACCACTGTCACCATAAGCACTGTCCCCATTCTCTGTATCACCATGTGCACTGTCACCATGGGCACTATCACCTTGAGAACTGTCAGCCTGGGCACTGTCACCATGGGTATTGGGACTTTGGGCACTGTCACCATGAGCACTGTCACCTTGGGCACTGGCACAATGTGGACTGTCACCATGAGCACTGTCATCATGGACAGTATCACCATTAGAAGTGTCACCGTGGTCACTGTCAACATGGCCACTCTCACTGTGAGCACTATCACCGTGAGTGTTGTGACCATGGGCACTTTCACCATGGGCAGTGTCCCCATGGACAATTTCACTGTTAGGACTGTCACCGTGGACACTATAACTATGGATACTGTCACCGTGGGCTCTGTCATCATGGGCACTTTCACCATGAGCACTGCCACTCTGACCACTCTCATCATAAGAACTGTCACCATGGGCACTTTCACGATGGGCACTTCCAACATTGACACTATCACCATGAGCACTGTCAACAAGAGAACTGTCGTGGTGGGCAATGTCACCATGCGCAATGTCACCACAAGGACTATCACATTAAGCAATGTCACCATGGGCACTGTCGCCATTTTGCACTACCACCGTGTGCACTATCACCTTAGGCATTGTCACCATGAGCACTTGATCACTGAGTACTGTCACCATGGGTAATATCACGATGGGCACTGTCACCGTGAGAACTATCACCGTGAGCAATGCCATGATGGGCACTGGCGCCGTGGGTCTTTTCACTATTAGCACTGAAACAATGTGCACTATCACTGTGAGAAATCTCACCGTGCTAACTGTCCCCAAGGGCACTGTCACAGAGAGAAAAGTCATCATGGGCACTGTCACAGTCAGTATTCTCACCATGGGCACTCTCATTGTGGGCAATGTCTCCGTGAGCACTATTACCATGAACACTGCTACCGTGAACACTCTCATGATAAGAACTGTCACCATGGGCACAGACACCATGGGCACTCTCACGGTGTGCACTGTCACCAGGGCCACTGTCACAATGGGCACTGTCAACATGAGCTCTGGAAGCATGGGCACTCTCACCATGGGCACTATCACCATGAGCAATATCATCATGGGCACTCTCACTATTTTGCACTGCCACCAGATGCACCATGACCATGTGCACTGTCACCATGGGCAGTGTCACCATCGGGAGTCTCACCATGGGCACTGCCACCATGAGCACTGTCACCAAGAGCACTGTCACCACGAGCACTGCCACCATGAGCACTGTCACAAAAACTGTCAGTATGAGAACTGCCACCATGGGCACTTTCACCATGATTACTATCACCTGGGTATTGTCACCTTTGGCACTGTCAACGTGCGTACTATCACCGTGAGAAATATCACCATGAGCACTGTCACCACGGCACAGCCTTAATGCGGACTGTCATCATGAACACTGTCACCATGGGCACTACCACGGTGAGAACAGTCACCGTGGTCACTGCCACCATGGGCACTGTCACCATGAGCACTGTCACTAAGAGCATAATCACCATAGGTACTGTCACCGTGAGAAGAGTCACCATGGGCACTGTCATCATTCAGACTATCACCTTGAGCACTGTCACCAAGAGCACTGTCACCATGAGAAATATCAATAGGATCACTTTCACCGTGAGAACTGTCACCACGGGGACTCTCACCATTGGCACTGCCTCCGAGGGGTTGTCATGATGAGCACTATCACCATGGGCAGTGTCTCCATGGGCAGTGTCACCGTGAGCACTCTCACTATTGGCACTATCACCATCGGCATGGTCCCCGTGAGCACTGTCACAATGGGCATTGTCACACTGGGTGCTGTCACCATGGGCACAGTCACCGTTAGCACTCTCACCATGGACACTGTGATCTTGGGCACTGTCACCATGGGCTCTGCCACCGTGTGCACTGTCACAATGGGAAGTATCACCATGGGCTTTGTCACCGGGGGCAATGTCACCCTGGGCACGGCCACCATGATATCTAACACCATAGGCACTGTCACCATGGGCACTGTCACCATGAGCACGGTCACCATGAGCACTGCCACAATGAGCACTGTAACTTATGGCACTGTCCTCATGAGAAGTGTCAACATGATCACTGTCACCATGGACAGGACACGCTGGGTATTGTCACCATGGGCACTGTCTATGAGCAGTCTCACCATGGGAATTGTCACCTTAGGTACTGTCTTCATGGGCACTGTCACCGTGAACACTTTTACCATCAGCTCTGTTACCCTGGGTATTGTCACCATGGGAACTATCACCGTGACAGTTGTGAACATGGGCACTCTCACCATGAGCAATGTCACCATGAATAGTGTCACCCTGTGTATTGTCACCATGGGCACTGTCACCGTGAGCACTACACCATGAGAATTGTGACAATGGGCACTGTCCCCATGGTCACATTCACGATAGGAACTAACGCCGTGAACACTGTCACCATGAGCAATGTCACTGTGTGCAGTTTCACCATACACACTATCACCGTAAGCAATGTCACCATGAGCAATATCACCATGGGCACTGTCTCCATTTTGCACTGCCACCATGTGCAGTGTCACCATGGGCAGTTTCACTATGAGAACTGTCACCATGGGTAATAGCACCATGGGCACTGTCACCGTGAACACTGTCACTATGTGAATTTACACCATAGGCCCTGTCACCGTGAGAATTGTCACCATCGGCACTGTCAACATGGAGACTATAACCTTGAGCACTGTCACCATGAGCACAGACACCATGGTCACATTCAATGTAAGACCTGTCACCACGGGGACTATCAACATTGGCACTGTCACCGTGGGGTTGTCACCACGAGCACTATCACCATGGGCGATGTCTCCATGGGCAGTTTCACCATGAGCACTGTCACTAATGGCACTCTCAACATCGGCACTGTCACCATGGGCACCGTCACCGTGAGCACTGTCAGCATGAGCCTTGTCACACTGGGCGCTGTCACCATGGGCACTGTCACCGTGGGCACTGTCCCAATGGGAAGTATCACCCTGTGCTTTGTCAGCCTTGGCACTGTCCCCGTGGGCACTGACAACATGACATCTATCACCATAAACACTGTAAACATGGGCACTGTCACCATGAGCACGAACACCATGAGCAGTGCCACAATGAGCACTGTTATTTATGGCACTGCCAACATGAGCACTGTCACCATGAGCACTGTCACCATGGGCATGACACCATGGGCACTGTCACTGTGAGCACTACACCATGAGAATTGTGACTATGGGCACTGTTACCATGGACAATCTCACCATGGGAACTATCACCGTGAACACTGTCACCATGAACACTGTCACTGTGTGCAGTTTCACCATGCGCACTGTCACTGTAAGGACAATCACCATAAGCAAAGTCACCATGAGCAATGTCACCATGGGCACAGTCACCATTTTGCTCTGCCACCATGTGCAGTGTCACCATGGTTAATATCACCATAGGCACTTTCACTGTGAGAAATGAGACCGTGCGGAATGACTCTATGGGCACTGGCACCATGGGCATTGTCACTGTGAGCACTGTCACAACGGGCACTATCAACGTGAGAAATCTCACCATGCTAACTGTCCCCATGGGCACTGTCACCGTGAGAAGTGTCACCATGGGCACTGTCACTGTCGGCACTGTCACCATGGGCACTGTCATTGTGGGCACTGTCTCCATGGCCACTGCCACCGTGTGCTGTCACCATGAACTCTGTAACAATGCCCATTATCACCGTGTGCACTGTCACCATGGGCACTATCACCGTGAGCACTGTCAGCACGTGCACTGTCACTATTTAGCACTGTCACCAGGTGAACTACCACCATGGGCACTGTCACGATGTGCACTATCACCGTGAGCACGGTTACCATGGGCACTGTAACAATGCACAGCGTCACCATCAGTATTGTCCCGATGGGAACTGCCACCAAGAGCACTGTCACCATTAGCACTGTCACCACGAGCACTGGCACCTGGGCACTGCTATTATGAGCACTGTCACCATGAGATCTGTCGCTATGAGAACTGCCACCATGGGTATTTTCAACATGAGTACTGTCACCATGGTATTGTCACCATTTGCATTGTCACCATGAGCACTATTACCGTGAGCACTATCACTATGAGCACTCTCACTGTGGTCACTGTCACCATGAGCACTGTCGCCATGGGTACTGGCACAATGTAGACAGGCACCGTGAGCACTGTCACCATGGGCACCATCAGTGTGAGCACTCTCACCATGGTCACTGTCACCTTGGGCACTGTTACCATGAGCACTGTCACCATAGGCAATGGCACCATGGGCCCTGTCATCATGGGCACTCTCACCATGGGCACTATCACGTTGAGCACTGTCACCATGGATACTGCAAACATGAGAACTGTCACCGTGAGTACTGTCACCATGAGTACAGTCTGCACGGGTTGTCACCATGTGCACTGTCACCATGAGAACTGTCAAGAGGGGCACTGTCACCATTTATCACTGCCACCATGTGCAGTGTCACCATGGAAAGTATCACCGTGAACACTGTCACCATAAACACTGCAACTCTGTGCAGTGTCACCATGCACACTGTCACTGAAAGGAATATCACTGTAAGCAAAGTCACTATGAGCAATGTCACCATGGGCACTGTCACCATTTTGCACTGCCACCAGGTGCAGTGTCACCATAGGCACTTTCACCGTGAGAAATGTGACCGTGCGGAATGTCTGTATGGGCACTGGCACCATGGGCATTGTCACTGTGAGCGCTGTCACAACGGGCACTATCACCGTGAGAAATCTCATCATGGTAACTGTCCCCATGGGCACATTCACTGTGAGAAGTGTCACCATGGGCACTGTCACTGTCGGCACTGTCACCATGGGCACTGTCATTGTGGGCATTGTCACCATGGCCATTGCCACCTTGGGCTCTGTCACGATGGACACTGTAATAATACCCATTATCACCGTGGGCACTGTCAACATGGGCACTATCACCGTGAGCACTGTCAACATGTGCACTGTCACTATTTAGCACTGTCACCAGGTGAACTACCACCATGGGCACTGTCACGATGTGCACTACCACCGTGAGCACGGTTACCATGGGCAATGTAACAATGCACAGGGTCACCATCGGTACTGTCCCCATGGGAACTGCCACCAAGAGCACTGTCACCATTAGCACTGTCACCACGAGGACTGCCACCTTGGGCACTGCTATTATGAGCACTGTCACCATGAGAACTGCCACCATGGGTATTTTCAACATGAGTACTGTCACCATGTGTATTGTCACCATTTGCACTGTCACCATGAGCACTATTACCGTGAGCTCTATCACAGTGAGCACTCTCACTGTGGTCAGTGTCACCATGAACACTGTCGCCATGGGTACTGGCACAATGCGGACTGGCACCATGAGACCTGTCACCATGGGCACTATCAGTGTGAGCACTCTCACGATGGTCTCTGTCACCATGGGCACTGTTACCATGAGCACTGTCACCATAGGCAATGGCGCCGTGGGAACTTTCACCATGGGCACTGTCATCATGGGCACTGCCACCATGGGCAGTATCACTGTGAGCTCTGTCACCATGGGTACTGCAATCATGAGATCTGTCACCGTGAGTACTGTCTGCATGGGTTGTCACCGTGTGCACTGTCACCATGAGAACTCTCAACATGGGCACTTTCACCATTTTTCACTGCCACCCTGTGCCTTGTCCCCATGGGAACTATTACCATGAGAACTGTCACCATGAGTACTGTCATCATTGGCACTGTCACCAAGGGCATGGCCACCATGTGCACACTTACCAAGGTCACTATCACAGTGAGCACTGTCACCATGGGAACTACCAACATGGGCAATGTCATCATGAGCTCTTTCACAATGGGAACTGCCACCATGGGCACTATCAATGGGCGGACTCTCACCATGGGCACTATCACCATAGGCACTGTCACCGTGAGCACCGTCACTGTCGGCACTGTCACCATGAGCACTATTACTGTGAGCACTAGCACCGTGAGCACTCTCACCGTGGTCAATGTCACCATGGGCACTGTCACTATTGGTACTGGCACAATGCGGACTGTCACAGTGTGATCGGTCACCAGAGCCACTATCACCATGAGCACTCTCACCGTGGTCACTGTTACCATGGGTACTGTCACTGTGAGCACTGTTACCATAGGCAATGGCTCCCTGGGCAGTGACTCCATGGGCACTGTCATCATGGGCATTGTAACCATGGGCAGTGTCACCATGGGCACTGTTAACATGGGCACTATCACCATGAGCCCTGTCACCACGGGTACAGCTACCATGAGCAGTGTCAGCATCGGTTGTGACCGTGTGCATTGTCACAATGAGAACTGTCAGCATGGGAACTGTCACCATTTTACACTGCCACCATGTGGACTACCACCATGTGCACTGTCACCATGGGCACTATCACCGTGAGCACTGTCACCATGAATACTGTCATCATGGGCACTGTCACCAAGGGCAGAGCCACCATGTGCACTGTTAACATGGTCACTATCACCATGAGCACTGTCACCATGGGAACCACCCACATGGGCACAGTCATCATGAGCACTTTCACAATGGGAACTGCCACCATGGGCACTATTAACGCGAGCACACTCACCATGGGCACTATCCCCAAGGGCACTGTCAGTTTCAGCACTATCACCATGGGTACTGCAACCATGACCACTGTCACCATAAGCACTGTCCCCATTCTCTGTATCACCATGTGCACTGTCACCATGGGCACTATCACCTTGAGAACTGTCATCCTGGGCACTGTCACCATGGGTATTGGGACTTTGGGCACTGTCACCATGAGCACTGTCACCTTGGGCACTGGCACAATGTGGACTGTCACCATGAGCACTGTCATCATGGGCAGTATCACCATTAGAAGTGTCACCGTGGTCACTGTCACCATGGTCACTCTCACCGTGAGCACTATCACCGTGAGTGTTGTGACCATGGGCACTTTCACCATGGGCAGTGTCCCCATGGACAATTTCACTGTTAGTACTGTCACCATGGACACTATAACTATGGACACTGTCACCTTGGGCCCTGTCACCATGGGCACTTTCACCATGAGCACTGCCACTCTGACCACTCTCATCATAAGAACTGTCACCATGGGCACTTTCACGATGGGCACTTCCAACATGGCACTATCACCATGAGCACTGTCAACAAGAGAAATGTCGTGGTGGGCAATGTCACCATGCGCAATGTCACCACAAGGACTATCACATTAAGCAATGTCACCATGGGCACTGTCGCCATTTTGCACTGCCACCGTGTGCACTATCACCTTAGGCACTGTCACCATGAGCACTTGATCACTGAGTACTGTCACCATGGGTAATATCACCGTGGGCACTGTCACCGTGAGAACTATCACCGTGAGCAATGCCATGATGGGCACTGGCGCCGTGGGTCTTTTCACTATTAGCACTGAAACAATGAGCACTATCACTGTGAGAAATCTCACCGTGCTAACTGTCCCCATGGGCACTGTCGCAGAGAGAAAAGTCATCATGGGCACTGTCACAGTCAGTATTCTCACCATGGGCACTCTCATTGTGGGCAATGTCTCCGTGAGCACTATTACCATGAACACTGCTACCGTGAACACTCTCATGATAAGAACTGTCACCATGGGCACAGACACCATGGGCACTCTCACGGTGTGCAGTGTCACCAGGGCCACTGTCACAATGGGCACTGTCACCATGAGCACTGGAACCATGGGCACTCTCACCATGGGCACTATCACCATGAGCAATATCATCATGGGCACTCTCACTATTTTGCACTGCCACCAGATGCACCATGACCATGTGCACTGTCACCATGGGCAGTGTCACCATCGGGAGTCTCACCATGGGCACTGCCACCATGAGCACTGTCACCAAGAGCACTGTCACCACGAGCACTGCCACCATGAGCACTGTCACAAGAACTGTCAGTATGAGAACTGCCACCATGGGCACTTTCACCATGATTACTATCACCTGGGTATTGTCACCTTTGGCACTGTCAACGTGCGTACTATCACCGTGAGAACTATCACCATGAGCACTGTCACCACGGCACAGCCTTAATGCGGACTGTCATCATGAACACTGTCACCATGGGCACTACCACGGTGAGAACAGTCACCGTGGTCACTGTCACCATGGGCACTGTCACCATGAGCACTGCCACTAAGAGCATAATCACCATAGGCACTGTCACCGTGAGAACAGTCACCATGGGCACTGTCAACATGGAGACTATCACCTTGAGCACTGTCACCGTGAGCACTGTCACCATGAGAAATATCAATAGGATCACTTTCACCGTGAGAACTGTCACCACGGGGATTCTCACCATTGGCACTGCCTCCGAGGGGTTGTCATGATGAGAACTATCACCATGGGAAATGTCTCCATGGGCAGTGTCACCGTGAGCACTCTCACTATTGGCACTATCACCATCGGCATGGTCACCGTGAGCACTGTCACAATGGGCATTGTCACACTGGGTGCTGTCACCATGGGCACAGTCACCATTAGCACTCTCACCATGGACACTGTGATCTTGGGCACTGTCACCATGGGCTCTGCCACCGTGGGCACTGTCACAATGGGAAGTATCACCATGGGCTTTGTCAGCGTGGGCAATGTCACCCTGGGCACGGCCACCATGATATCTATCACCATAGGCACTGTCGCCATGGGCAATATCACCATGAGCATGGTCACCATGAACACTGCCACAATGAGCACTGTCACTTATGGCACTGTCCTCATGAGAAGTGTCACCATGATCACTGTCACCATGGACAGGACACGCTGGGTATTGTCACCATGGGCACTGTCTATGAGCAGTCTCAGCATGGGAATTGTCACCTTAGGTACTGTCATCATGGGCACTGTCACCGTGAACACTTTTACCATCAGCTCTGTTACCCTGGGTATTGTCACCATGGGAACTATCACCGTGACAGTTGTGAACATGGGCACTCTCACCATGAGCAATGTCACCATGAATAGTGTCACCCTGTGTATTGTCACCATGGGCACTGTCACCGTGAGCACTACACCATGAGAATTGTGACAATGGGCACTGTCCCCATGGTCACATTCACGATAGGAACTAACGCCGTGAACACTGTCACCATGAGCAATGTCACTGTGTGCAGTTTCACCATAAACACTATCACCGTAAGCAATGTCACCATGAGCAATATCACCATGGGCACTGTCACCATTTTGCACTGCCACCATGTGCAGTGTCACCATGGGCAGTTTCACTATGAGCACTGTCACCATGGGTAATAGCACCATGGGCACTGTCACCGTGAACACTGTCACTATGTGAATTTACACCATAGGCCCTGTCACCGTGAGAATTGTCACCATCGGCACTGTCAACATGGAGACTATAACCTTGAGCACTGTCACCATGAGCACAGACACCATGGTCACATTCAATGTAAGACCTGTCACCACGGGGACTATCAACATTGGCACTGTCACTGTGGGATTGTCACCACGAGCACTATCACCATGGGCGATGTCTCCATGGGCAGTTTCACCATGAGCACTGTCACTAATGGCACTCTCAACATCGGCACTGTCACCATGGGCACCGTCACTGTGAGCACTGTCACCATGAGCCTTGTCACACTGGGTGCTGTCACCATGGGCACTGTCACCGTGGGCACTGTCCCAATGGGAAGTATCACCCTGGGCTTTGTCAGCCTTGGCACTGTCCCCGTGGGCACTGACACCGTGACATCAATCACCATAAACACTGTAAACATGGGCACTGTCACCATGAGCACAGACACCATGAGCACTGCCACAATGAGCACTGGTATTTATGGCACTGCCAACATTAGCAGTGTCATCATGAGCACTGTCACCATGGGCATGACACCATGGGCACTGTCACTGTGAGCACTACACCATGAGAATTGTAACTATGGGCACTGTTACCATGGACAATCTCACCATGGGAACTATCACTGTGAACACTGTCACCATGAACACTGTCACTGTGTGCAGTGTCACCATGCACACGGTCACTGTAAGGACTATCACCATAAGCAAAGTCACCATGAGCAATGTCACCATGGGCACTGTCACCATTTTGCTCTGCCACCATGTGCAGTGTCACCATGGTTAATATCACCATAGGCACTTTCACTGTGAGAAATGTGACCGTGCGGAATGACTCTATGGGCACTGGCACCATGGGCATTGTCACTGTGAGCACTGTCACAACGGGCACAACCAACGTAAGAAATCTCACCATGCTAACTGTCCCCATGGGCACTGTCACCGTGAGAAGTGTCACCATGGGCACTGTCACTGTCGACACTGTCACCATGGGCACTGTCATTGTGGGCACTGTCTCCATGGCCACTGCCACCGTGTGCTGTCACCATGAACTCTGTAACAATGCCCATTATCACCGTGTGCACTGTCACCATGGGCACTATCACCGTGAGCACTGTCAGCACGTGCACTGTCACTATTTAGCACTGTCACCAGGTGAACTACCACCATGGGCGCTGTCACGATGTGCACTATCACCGTGAGCACGGTTACCATGGGCACTGTAACAATGCACAGCGTCACCGTCAGTATTGTCCCGATGGGAACTGCCACCAAGAGCACTGTCACCATTAGCACTGTCACCACGAGCACTGGCACCTGGGCACTGCTATTATGAGCACTGTCACCATGAGATCTGTCGCTATGAGAACTGCCACCATGGGTATTTTCAACATGAGTACTGTCACCATGGTATTGTCACCATTTGCATTGTCACCATGAGCACTATTACCGTGAGCACTATCACTATGAGCACTCTCACTGTGGTCACTGTCACCATGAGCACTGTCGCCATGGGTACTGGCACAATGTAGACAGGCACCGTGAGCAGTGTCACCATGGGCACCATCAGTGTGAGCACTCTCACCATGGTCACTGTCACCTTGGGCACTGTTACCATGAGCACTGTCACCATAGGCAATGGCACCATGGGCCCTGTCATCATGGGCACTCTCACCATGGGCACTATCACTGTGAGCACTGTCACCATGGATACTGCAAACATGAGAACTGTCACCGTGAGTACTGTCACCATGAGTACTGTCTGCACGGGTTGTCACCATGTGCACTGTCACCATGAGAACTGTCAACAGGGGCACTGTCCCCATTTATCACTGCCACCATGTGCAGTGTCACCATGGGCACTATCACCATGGAAAGTATCACCGTGAACACTGTCACCATAAACACTGCAACTTTGTGCAGTGTGACCATGCACACTGTCACCGTAAGGACTATCACTGTAAGCAAAGTCACTATGAGCAATGTCACCATGGGCACTGTCACCATTTTGCACTGCCACCAGGTGCAGTGTCACCATAAGCACTTTCACTGTGAGAAATGTGACCGTGCGGAATGTCTCTATGGGCACTGGCACCATGGGCATTGTCACTGTGAGTACTGTCACAACGGGCACTATCACCGTGAGAAATCTCATCATGGTAACTGTCCCCATGGGCACATTCACTGTGAGAAGTGTCACCATGGGCACTGTCACTGTCGGCACTGCCACCATGGCACTGTCATTGTGGGCACTGTCACCATGGCCACTGCCACCTTGGGCTCTGTCATGATGAACACTGTAATAATACCCATTATCACCGTGGGCACTGTCACCATGGGCACTATCACCGTGAGCACTGTCAGCATGCGCACTGTCACTATTTAGCACTGTCACCAGGTGAACTACCACCATGGGCACTGTCACGATGTGCACTACCACCGTGAGCACGGTTACCATGGGCACTGTAACAATGCACAGGGTCACCATTGGTACTGTCCCCATGGGAACTGCCACCAAGAGCACTGTCACCATTAGCACTGTCACCACGAGGACTGCCACCTTGGGCACTGCTATTATGAGCACTGTCACCATGAGAACTGCCACCATGGGTATTTTCAACATGAGTACTGTCACCATGGGTATTGTCAACATTTGCACTGTCACCATGAGCACTACTACCGTGAGCTCTATCACAGTGAGCACTCTCACTGTGGTCAGTGTCACCATGACCACTGTCGCCATGGGTACTGGCACAATGCGGCCTGGCATCATGAGCCCTGTCACCATGGGCACTATCAGTGTGAGCACTCACACCATGGTCACTGTCACCATGGGCACTGTTACCATGAGCACTGTCACCATAGGCAATGGCGCCGTGGGAACTTTCACCATGGGCACTGTCATCATGGGCAGAGTCACCATGGGCACTGTCACCATGGGCATTGCCACTATGGGCAGTATCACTGTGATCACTGTCACCATGGGTACTGCAACCATGAGAACTGTCACCGTGAGTACTGTCTGCATGGGTTGTCACCGTGTGCACTGTCACCATGAGAACTGTCAACATGGGCACTTTCACCATTTTTCACTGCCAACCTGTGCCTTGTCCCCATGGGAACTATTACCATGAGAACTGTCACCATGAGTACTGTCATCATTGGCAATGTCACCAAGGGCACGGCCACCATGTGCACAGTTACCAAGGTCACTATCACCATGAGCACTGTCACCATGGGAACTACCAACATGGGTAATGTCATCATGAGCACTTTCACAATGAGAACTGCAACCATGGGCACTATCAATGGGCGGACTCTCACCATGGGCACTATCACCATGGGCACTGTCACCGTGAGCACCGTCACTGTTGGCACTGTCACCATGAGCACTATTACTGTGAGCACTAGCACCGTGAGCACTCTTACCGTGGTCAATGTCACCATGGGCACTGTCACTATTGGTACTGGCACAATGCGGACTGTCACAGTGTGATCTGTCACCATAGCCACTATCACCATGAGCACTCTCACCGTGGTCACTGTTACCATGGGTACTGTCACTGTGAGCACTGTTACCATAGGCAATGGCTCCGTGGGCACTGACTCCATGGGCACTGTCATCATGGGCATTGTCACCATGGGCAGTGTCACCATGGGCACTGTTAACATGGGCACTATCACCATGAGCCCTGTCACCACGGGTACAGGTACCATGAGCAGTGTCAGCATCGGTTGTGACCGTGTGCATTGTCACAATGAGAACTGTCAGCATGGGAACTGTCACCATTTTTCACTGCCACCATGTGGACTACCACCATGTGCACTGTCACCATGGGCACTATCACCGTGAGCACTGTCACCATAGGCAATGGCGCCGTGGGAACTTTCACCATGGGCACTGTCATCATGGGCAGTGTCACCATGGGCACTGTCACCATGGGCACTGCCACCATGGGCAGTATCACTGTGAGCACTGTCACCATGGGTACTGCAACCATGAGAACTGTCACCGTGAGTACTGTCTGCATGGGTTGTCACCGTGTGCACTGTCACCATGAGAACTGTCAACATGGGCACTTTCACCATTTTTCACTGCCACCCTGTGCCTTGTCCCCATGGGAACTGTCACCATGAGTACTGTCATCATTGGCACTGTCACCAAGGGCACGGCCACCATGTGTACAGTTACCAAGGTCACTATCACCGTGAGCAATGTCACCATGGGAACTACCAACATGGGCAATGTCATCATGAGCACTTTCACAATGGGAACTGCCACCATGGGCACTATCAATGGGCGGACTCTCACCATGGGCACTAACACCATAGGCACTGTCACCGTGAGCACCGTCACTGTCGGCACTGTCACCATGAGCACTATTACTGTGAGCACTAGCACCGTGAGCACTCTCACCATGGTCAATGTCACCATGGGCACTGTCACTATTGGTACTGGCAAAATGCGGACTGTCACAGTGTGATCTGTCACCATAGACACTATCACCATGAGCACTCTCACCGTGGTCACTGTTACCATGGGTACTGTCACTGTGAACACTGTTACCATAGGCAATGGCTCCGTGGGCACTGACTCCATGGGCACTGTCATCATGGGCATTGTCACCATGGGCAGTGTCACCATGGGCACTGTTAACATGGTCACTATCACCATGAGCACTGTCACCACGGGTACAGCTACCATGAGCAGTGTCAGCATCGGTTGTGACCGTGTGCATTGTCACAATGAGAACTGTCAGCATGGGAACTGTCACCATTTTTCACTGCCACCATGTGGATTACCACCATGTGCACTGTCACCATGGGCACTATCTCCGTGAGCACTGTCACCATGAATACTGTCATCATGGGCACTGTCACCAAGGGCACAGCCACCATGTGCACTGTTAACATGGTCACTATCACCATGAGCACTGTCACCATGGGAACTACCAACATGGGCACTGTCATCATGAGCACTTTCACAATGGGAACTGCCACCATGGGCACTATTAACACGAGCACACTCACCATGGGCACTATCCCCAAGGGCACTGTCAGTTTCAGCACTATCACCATGGGTACTGCAACCATGACCACTGTCACCATAAGCACTGTCCCCATTCTCTGTATCACCATGTGCACTGTCACCATGGGCACTATCACCTTGAGAACTGTCAGCCTGGGCACTGTCACCATGGGTATTGTGACTTTGGGCACTGTCACCATGAGCACTGTCACCTTGGGCACTGGCACAATGTGGACTGTCACCATGAGCACTGTCATCATGGGCAGTATCACCATTAGAAGTGTCACCGTGGTCACTGTCACCATGGCCACTCTCACCGTGAGCACTATCACCGTGAGTGTTGTGACCATGGGCACTTTCACCATGGGCAGTGTCCCCATGGACATTTTCACTGTTAGGACTGTCACCGTGGACACTATAATTATGGACACTGTCACCATGGGCTCTGTCACCATGGGCACTTTCACCATGAGCACTGCCACTCTGACCACTCTCATCATAAGAACTGTCACCATGGGCACTTTCACGATGGGCACTTCCAACATTGGCACTATCACCATGAGCACTGTCAACAAGAGAACTGTCGTGGTGGGCAATGTCACCATGCGCAATGTCACCACAAGGACTATCACATTAAGCAATGCCACCATGGGCACTGTCGCCATTTTGCACTGCCACCGTGTGCAGTATCACCTTAGGCACTGTCACCATGAGCACTTGATCACTGAGTACTGTCACCATGGGTAATATCACCATGGGCACTGTCACCGTGAGAACTATCACCGTGAGCAATGCCATGATGGGCACTGGCACCGTGGGTCTTTTCACTATTAGCACTGAAACCATGTGCACTATCACTGTGAGAAATCTCACCGTGCTAACTGTCCCCACGGGCACTGTCGCAGAGAGAAAAGTCATCATGGGCACTTTCACAGTCAGTATTCTCACCATGGGCACTCTCATTGTGGGCAATGTCTCCGTGAGCACTATTACCATGAACACTGCTACCGTGAACACTCTCATGATAAGAACTGTCACCATGGGCACAGACACCATGGGCACTCTCACGGTGTGCACTGTCACCAGGGCCACTGTCACAATGGGCACTGTCACCATGAGCACTGGAACCATGGGCACTCTCACCATGGGCACTATCACCATGAGCAATATCATCATGGGCACTCTCACTATTTTGCACTGCCAGCAGATGCACCATGACCATGTGCACTGTCACCATGGGCAGGGTCACCATCGGGAGTCTCACCATGGGCACTGCCACCATGAGCACTGTCACCAAGAACACTGTCACCACGAGCACTGCCACCATGAGCACTGTCACAAGAACTGTCAGTATGAGAACTGCCACCATGGGCACTTTCACCATGATTACTATCACCTGGGTATTGTCACCTTTGGCACTGTCAACGTGCGTACTATCACCATGAGAACTATCACCATGAGCACTGTCACCACGGCACAGCCTTAATGCGGACTGTCATCATGAACACTGTCACCATGGGCACTACCACGGTGAGAACAGTCACCGTGGTCACTGTCACCATGGGCACTGTTACCATGAGCACTGTCACTAAGAGCATAATCACCATAGGCACTGTCACCGTGAGAAGAGTCACCATGGGCACTGTCAACATGGAGACTATCACCTTGAGCACTGTCACCATGAGAAATATCAATAGGATCACTTTCACCGTGAGAACTGTCACCACGGGGACTCTCACCATTGGCACTGCCTCCGAGGTGTTGCCATGATGAGCACTATCACCATGGTCAGTGTCTCCATGGGCAGTGTCACCGTGAGCACTCTCACTATTGCCACTATCACCATCGGCATGGTCACCGTGAGCACTGTCACAATGGGCATTGTCACACTGGGTGCTGTCACCATGGGCAGAGTCACCGTTAGCACTCTCACCATGGGCACTGTGATCTTGGGCACTGTCACCATGGGCTCTGCCACCGTTGGCACTGTCACAATGGGAAGTATCACCATGGGCTTTGTCACCGTGGGCAATGTCACCCTGGGCACGGCCACCATGATATCTATCACCATAGGCACTGTCACCATGGCACTGTCACAATGAGCACGGTCACCATGAGCACTGCCACAATGAGCACTGTCACTTATGGCACTGTCCTCATGAGAAGTGTCACCATGATCACTGTCACCATGGACAGGACACGCTGGGTATTGTCACCATGGGCACTGTCTATGAGCAGTCTCAGCATGGGAATTGTCACCTTAGGTACTGTCATCATGGGCACTGTCACCGTGAACACTTTTACCATCAGCTCTGTTACCCTGGGTATTGTCACCATGGGAACTATCACCGTGACAGTTGTGAACATGGGCACTCTCACCATGAGCAATGTCACCATGAATAGTGTCACCCTGTGTATTGTCACCATGGGCACTGTCACCGTGAGCACTACACCATGAGAATTGTGACAATGGGCACTGTCCCCATGGTCACATTCACGATAGGAACTAACGCCGTGAACACTGTCACCATGAGCAATGTCACTGTGTGCAGTTTCACCATACACACTATCACCGTAAGCAATGTCACCATGAGCAATATCACCATGGGCACTGTCACCATTTTGCACTGCCACCATGTGCAGTGTCACCATGGGCTGTTTCACTATGAGAACTGTCACCATGGGTAATAGCACCATGGGCACTGTCACCGTGAACACTGTCACTATGAGAATTTTCACCATAGGCCCTGTCACCGTGAGAATTGTCACCATCGGCACTGTCAACATGGAGACTCTAACCTTGAGCACTGTCACCATGAGCACAGACACCATGGTCACATTCAATGTAAGACCTGTCACCACGGGGACTATCAACATTGACACTGTCACCGTGGGGTTGTCACCATGAGCACTATCACCATGGGCGATGTCTCCGTGGGCAGTTTCACCATGAGCACTGTAACTAATGGCACTCTCACCATCGGCACTGTCACCATGGGCACCGTCACCGTGAGCACTGTCACCATGAGCCTTGTCACACTGGGCGCTGTCACCATGGGCACTGTCACCGTGGGCACTGTCCCAATGGGAAGTATCACCCTGGGCTTTGTCAGCCTTGGCACTGTCCCCGTGGGCACTGACACCGTGACATCTATCACCATAAACACTGTAAACATGGGCACTGTCACCATGAGCACGGACACCATGAGCACTGCCACAATGAGCACTGTTATTTATGGCACTGCCAACATGAGCACTGTCACCATGAGCACTGTCACTATGGGCATGACACCATGGGCACTGTCAGTGTGAGCACTACACCATGAGAATTTTGACTATGGGCACTGTTACCATGGACAATCTCACCATGGGAACTATCACCGTGAACACTGTCACCATGAACACTGTCACTGTGTGCAGTGTCACCATGCGCACGGTCACGGTAAGGACTATCACCATAAGCAAAGTCACCATGAGCAATGTCACCATGGGCACTGTCACCATTTTGCTCTGCCACCATGTGCAGTGTCACCATGGTTAATATCACCATAGGCACTATCCCTGTTAGAAATGTGACCGTGCGGAATGACTCTATGGGCACTGGCACCATGGGCATTGTCACTGTGAGCACTGTCACAACGGGCACTATCAACGAGAGAAATCTCACCATGCTAACTGTCCCCAAGGGCACTGTCACCGTGAGAAGTGTCACCATGGGCACTGTCACTGTCGGCACTGTCACCATGGGCACTGTCATTGTGGGCACTGTCTCCATGGCCACTGCCACCGTGTGCTGTCACCATGAAATCTGTAACAATGCCCATTATCACCGTGTGCACTGTCACCATGGGCACTATCACCGTGAGCACTGTCAGCACGTGCACTGTCACTATTTAGCACTGTCACCAGGTGAACTACCACCATGGACGCTGTCACGATGTGCACTATCACCATGAGCACGGTTACCATGGGCACTGTAACAATGCACAGCGTCACCATCAGTATTGTCCCGATGGGAACTGCCACCAAGAGCACTGTCACCATTAACACTGTCACCACGAGCACTGGCACCTGGGCACTGCTATTATGAGCACTGTCACCATGAGATCTGTCGCTATGAGAACTGCCACCATGGGTATTTTCAACATGAGTACTGTCACCATGGTATTGTCACCATTTGCATTGTCACCATGAGCACTATTACCGTGAGCACTATCACTATGAGCACTCTCACTGTGGTCACTGTCACCATGAGCACTGTCGCCATGGGTACTGGCACAATGTAGACAGGCACCGTGAGCACTGTCACCATGGGCACCATCAGTGTGAGCACTCTCACCATGTTCACTGTCACCTTGGGCACTGTTACCATGAGCACTGTCACCATAGCCAATGGCACCATGGGCCCTGTCATCATGGGCACTCTCACCATGGGCACTATCACTGTGAGCACTGTCACCATGGATACTGCAAACATGAGAACTGTCACCGTGAGTACTGTCACCATGAGTAGAGTCTGTTCGGGTTGTCACCATGTGCACTGTCACCATGAGAACTGTCAACAGGGGCACTGTCACCATTTATCACTGCCACCATGTGCAGTGTCAACATGGGCACTATCACCATGGAAAGTATCACCGTGAACACTGTCACCATAAACACTGCAACTCTGTGCAGTGTCACCATGCACACTGTCACTGAAAGGAATATCACTGTAAGCAAAGTCACTATGAGCAATGTCACCATGGGCACTGTCACCATTTTGCACTGCCACCACGTGCAGTGTCACCATAGGCACTTTCACCGTGAGAAATGTGACCGTGCGGAATGTCTCTATGGGCACTGGCACCATGGGCATTGTCACTGTGAGCGCTGTCACAACGGGCACTATCACCGTGAGAAATCTCATCATGGTAACTGTCCCCATGGGCACATTCACTGTGAGAAGTGTCACCATGGGCACTGTCACTGTCGGCACTGTCACCATGGGCACTGTCATTGTGGGCATTGTCACCATGGCCATTGCCACCTTGGGCTCTGTCACGATGAACACTGTAATAATACCCATTATCACCGTGGGCACTGTCGCCATGGGCACTATCACCGTGAGCACTGTCAACATGTGCACTGTCACTATTTAGCACTGTCACCAGGTGAACTACCACCATGGGCACTGTCACGATGTGCACTACCACCGTGAGCACGGTTACCATGGGCACTGTAACAATGCACAGGGTCACCATCGGTACTGTCCCCATGGGAACTGCCACCAAGAGCACTGTCACCATTAGCACTGTCACCACGAGGACTGCCACCTTGGGCACTGCTATTATGAGCACTGTCACCATGAGAACTGCCACCATGGGTATTTTCAACATGAGTACTGTCACCATGGGTATTGTCACCATTTGCACTGTCACCATGAGCACTATTACCGTGAGCTCTATCACAGTGAGCACTCTCACTGTGGTCAGTGTCACCATGAACACTGTCGCCATGGGTACTGGCACAATGCGGACTGGCACCATGAGACCTGTCACCATGTGCACTCTCAGTGTGAGCACTCTCACGATGGTCTCTGTCACCATGGGCACTGTTACCATGAGCACTGTCACCATAGGCAATGGCGCCGTGGGAACTTTCACCATGGGCACTGTCATCATGGGCACTGCCACCATGGGCAGTATCACTGTGAGCACTGTCACCATGGGTACTGCAACCATGAGAACTGTCACCGTGAGTACTGTCTGCATGGGTTGTCACCGTGTGCACTGTCACCATGAGAACTCTCAACATGGGCACTTTCACCATTTTTCACTGCCACCCTGTGCCTTGTCCCCATGGGAACTATTACCATGAGAACTGTCACCATGAGTACTGTCATCATTGGCACTGTCACCAAGGGCATGGCCACCATGTGCACACTTACCAAGGTCACTATCACCGTGAGCACTGTCTCCATGGGAACTACCAACATGGGCAATGTCATCATGAGCACTTTCACAATGGGAACTGCCACCATGGGCACTATCAATGGGCGGACTCTCACCATGGGCACTATCACCATAGGCACTGTCACCGTGAGCACCGTCACTGTCGGCACTGTCACCATGAGCACTATTACTGTGAGCACTAGCACCGTGAGCACTCTCAACGTGGTCAATGTCACCATGGGCACTGTCACTATTGGTACTGGCACAATGCGGACTGTCACAGTGTGATCGGTCACCAGAGCCACTATCACCATGAGCACTCTCACCGTGGTCACTGTTACCATGGGTACTGTCACTGTGAGCACTGTTACCATAGGCAATGGCTCCCTGGGCAGTGACTCCATGGGCACTGTCATCATGGACATTGTCACCATGGGCAGTGTCACCATGGGCACTGTTAACATGGGCACTATCACCATGAGCCCTGTCACCACGGGTACAGCTACCATGAGCAGTGTCAGCATCGGTTGTGACCGTGTGCATTGTCACAATGAGAACTGTCAGCATGGGAACTGTCACCATTTTACACTGCCACCATGTGGACTACCACCATGTGCACTGTCACCATGGGCACTATCACCGTGAGCACTGTCACCATGAATACTGTCATCATGGGCACTGTCACCAAGGGCACAGCCACCATGTGCACTGTTAACATGGTCCCTATCACCATGAGCACTGTCACCATGGGAACCACCCACATGGGCACAGTCATCATGAGCACTTTCACAATGCGAACTGCCACCATGGGCACTATTAACACGAGCACACTCACCATGGGCACTATCCCCAAGGGCACTGTCAGTTTCAGCACTATCACCATGGGTACTGCAACCATGACCACTGTCACCATAAGCACTGTCCCCATTCTCTGTATCACCATGGGCACTGTCACCATGGGCACTATCACCTTGAGAACTGTCAGCCTGGGCACTGTCACCATGGGTATTGGGACTTTGGGCACTGTCACCATGAGCACTGTCACCTTGGGCACTGGCACAATGTGGACTGTCACCATGAGCACTGTCATCATGGGCAGTATCACCATTAGAAGTGTCACCGTGGTCACTGTCACCATGGCCACTCTCACCGTGAGCACTATCACCGTGAGTGTTGTGACCATGGGCACTTTCACCATGGGCAGTGTCCCCATGGACAATTTCACTGTTAGTACTGTCACCATGGACACTATAACTATGGACACTGTCACCGTGGGCCCTGTCACCATGGGCACTTTCACCATGAGCACTGCCACTCTGACCACTCTCATCATAAGAACTGTCACCACGGGCACTTTCACGATGGGCACTTCCAACATAGGCACTATCACCATGAGCACTGTCAACAAGAGAACTGTCGTGGTGGGCAATGTCACCATGCGCAATGTCACCACAAGGACTATCACATTAAGCAATGTCACCATGGGCACTGTCGCCATTTTGCACTGCCACCGTGTGCACTATCACCTTAGGCACTGTCACCATGAGCACTTGATCACTGAGTACTGTCACCATGGGTAATATCACCGTGGGCACTGTCACCGTGAGAACTATCACCGTGAGCAATGCCATGATGGGCACTGGCGCCGTGGGTCTTTTCACTATTAGCACTGAAACAATGAGCACTATCACTGTGAGAAATCTCACCGTGCTAACTGTCCCCATGGGCACTGTCGCAGAGAGAAAAGTCATCATGGGCACTGTCACAGTCAGTATTCTCACCATGGGCACTCTCATTGTGGGCAATGTCTCCGTGAGCACTATTACCATGAACACTGCTACCGTGAACACTCTCATGATAAGAACTGTCACCATGGGCACAGACACCATGGGCACTCTCACGGTGTGCACTGTCACCAGGGCCACTGTCACAATGGGCACTGTCACCATGAGCACTGGAACCATGGGCACTCTCACCATGGGCACTATCACCATGAGCAATATCATCATGGGCACTCTCACTATTTTGCACTGCCACCAGATGCACCATGACCATGTGCACTGTCACCATGGGCAGTGTCACCATCGGGAGTCTCACCATGGGCACTGCCACCATGAGCACTGTCACCAAGAGCACTGTCACCACGAGCACTGCCACCATGAGCACTGTCACAAGAACTGTCAGTATGAGAACTGCCACCATGGGCACTTTCACCATGATTACTATCACCTGGGTATTGTCACCTTTGGCACTGTCAACGTGCGTACTATCACCGTGAGAACTATCACCATGAGCACTGTCACCACGGCACAGCCTTAATGCGGACTGTCATCATGAACACTGTCACCATGGGCACTACCACTGTGAGAACAGTCACCGTGGTCACTGTCACCATGGGCACTGTCACCATGAGCACTGCCACTAAGAGCATAATCACCATAGGCACTGTCACCGTGAGAACAGTCACCATGGGCACTTTCAACATGGAGACTATCACCTTGAGCACTGTCACCGTGAGCACTGTCACCATGAGAAATATCAATAGGATCACTTTCCCCGTGAGAACTGTCACCACGGGGATTCTCACCATTGGCACTGCCTCCGAGGAGTTGTCATGATGAGCACTATCACCATGGGCAGTGTCTCCATGGGCAGTGTCACCGTGAGCACTCTCACTATTGGCACTATCACCATCGGCATGGTCACCGTGAGCACTGTCACAATGGGCATTGTCACACTGGGTGCTGTCACCATGGGCACAGTCACCATTAGCACTCTCACCATGGACACTGTGATCTTGGGCACTGTCACCATGGGCTCTGCCACCGTTGGCACTGTCACAATGGGAAGTATCACCATGGGCTTTGTCAGCGTGGGCAATGTCACCCTGGGCACGGCCACCATGATATCTATCACCATAGGCACTGTCGCCATGGGCAATATCACCATGAGCATGGTCAACATGAACACTGCCACAATGAGCACTGTCACTTATGGCACTGTCCTCATGAGAAGTGTCACCATGATCACTGTCACCATGGACAGGACACGCTGGGTATTGTCACCATGGGCACTGTCTATGAGCAGTCTCAGCATGGGAATTGTCACCTTAGGTACTGTCATCATGGGCACTGTCACCGTGAACACTTTTACCATCAGCTCTGTTACCCTGGGTATTGTCACCATGGGAACTATCACCGTGACAGTTGTGAACATGGGCACTCTCACCATGAGCAATGTCACCATGAATAGTGTCACCCTGTGTATTGTCACCATGGGCACTGTCACCGTGAGCACTACACCATGAGAATTGTGACAATGGGCACTGTCCCCATGGTCACATTCACGATAGGAACTAACGCCGTGAACACTGTCACCATGAGCAATGTCACTGTGTGCAGTTTCACCATACACACTATCACCGTAAGCAATGTCACCATGAGCAATATCACCATGGGCACTGTCACCATTTTGCACTGCCACCATGTGCAGTGTCACCATGGGCAGTTTCACTATGAGCACTGTCACCATGGGTAATAGCACCATGGGCACTGTCACCGTGAACACTGTCACTATGTGAATTTACACCATAGGCCCTGTCACCGTGAGAATTGTCACCATCGGCACTGTCAACATGGAGACTATAACCTTGAGCACTGTCACCATGAGCACAGACACCATGGTCACATTCAATGTAAGACTTGTCACCACGGGGACTCTCAACATTGGTACTGTCACCGTGGGATTGTCACCACGAGCACTATCACCATGGACGATGTCTCCATGGGCAGTTTCACCATGAGCACTGTCACTAATGGCACTCTCAACATCGGCACTGTCACCATGGGCACCGTCACTGTGAGCACTGTCACCATGAGCCTTGTCACACTGGGTGCTGTCACCATGGGCACTGTCACCGTGGGCACTGTCCCAATGGGAAGTATCACCCTGGGCTTTGTCAGCCTTGGCACTGTCCCCGTGGGCACTGACACTGTGACATCTATCACCATAAACACTGTAAACATGGGCACTGTCACCATGAGCACAGACACCATGAGCACTGCCACAATGAGCACTGTTATTTATGGCACTGCCAACATGAGCAGTGTCATCATGAGCACGGTCACCATGGGCATGACACCATGGGCACTGTCACTGTGAGCACTACACCATGAGAATTGTGACTATGGGCACTGTTACCATGGACAATCTCACCATGGGAACTATCACTGTGAACACTGTCACCATGAACACTGTCACTGTGTGCAGTGTCACCATGCGCACGGTCACTGTAAGGACTATCACCATAAGCAAAGTCACCATGAGCAATGTCACCATGGGCACTGTCACCATTTTGCTCTGCCACCATGTGCAGTGTCACCATGGTTAATATCACCATAGGCACTTTCACTGTGAGAAATGTGACCGTGCGGAATGACTCTATGGGCACTGGCACCATGGGCATTGTCACTGTGAGCACTGTCACAACGGGCACTACCAACGTAAGAAATCTCACCATGCTAACTGTCCCCATGGGCACTGTCACCGTGAGAAGTGTCACCATGGGCACTGTCACTGTCGACACTGTCACCATGGGCACTGTCATTGTGGGCACTGTCTCCATGGCCACTGCCACCGTGTGCTGTCACCATGAACTCTGTAACAATGCCCATTATCACCGTGTGCACTGTCACCATGGGCACTATCACCGTGAGCACTGTCAGCACGTGCACTGTCACTATTTAGCACTGTCACCAGGTGAACTACCACCATGGGCGCTGTCACGATGTGCACTATCACCGTGAGCACGGTTACCATGGGCACTGTAACAATGCACAGCGTCACCGTCAGTAATGTCCCGATGGGAACTGCCACCATGAGCACTGTCACCATTAGCAGTTTCACCACGAGCACTGGCACCTGGGCACTGCTATTATGAGCACTGTCACCATGAGATCTGTCGCTATGAGAACTGCCACCATGGGTATTTTCAACATGAGTACTGTCACCATGGTATTGTCACCATTTGCATTGTCACCATGAGCACTATTACCGTGAGCACTATCACTATGAGCACTCTCACTGTGGTCACTGTCACCATGAGCACTGTCGCCATGGGTACTGGCACAATGTAGACAGGCTCCATGAGCAGTGTCACCATGGGCACCATCAGTGTGAGCACTCTCACCATGGTCACTGTCACCTTGGGCACTGTTACCATGAGCACTGTCACCATAGGCAATGGCACCATGGGCCCTGTCATCATGGGCACTCTCACCATGGGCACTATCACTGTGAGCACTGTCACCATGGATACTGCAAACATGAGAACTGTCACCATGTGTACAATCTGCACGGGTTGTCAACATGTGCACTGTCACCATGAGAACTGTCAACAGGGGCACTGTCACCATTTATCACTGCCACCATGTGCAGTGTCACCATGGGCACTATCACCATGGAAAGTATCACCGTAAACACTGTCACCATAAACACTGCAACTTTGTGCAGTGTCACCATGCACACTGTCACCGTAAGGACTATCACTGTAAGCAAAGTCACTATGAACAATGTCACCATGGGCACTGTCACCATTTTGCACTGCCACCAGGTGCAGTGTCACCATAGGCACTTTCACTGTTAGAAATGTGACCGTGCGGAATGTCTCTATGGCCACTGGCACCATGGGCATTGTCACTGTGAGCACTGTCACAACGGGCACTATCACCGTGAGAAATCTCATCATGGTAACTGTCCCCATGGGCACATTCACTGTGAGAAGTGTCACCATGGGCACTGTCACTGTCGGCACTGCCACCATGGCACTGTCATTGTGGGCACTGTCACCATGGCCACTGCCACCTTGGGCTCTGTCATGATGAACACTGTAATAATACCCATTATCACCGTGGGCACTGTCACCATGGGCACTATCACCGCGAGCACTGTCAGCATGCGCACTGTCACTATTTAGCACTGTCACCAGGTGAACTACCACCATGGGCACTCTCACGATGTGCACTACCACCGTGAGCACGGTTACCATGGGCACTGTAACAATGCACAGGGTCACCATCGGTACTGTCCCCATGGGAACTGCCACCAAGAGCACTGTCACCATTAGCACTGTCACCACGAGGACTGCCACCTTGGGCACTGCTATTATGAGCACTGTCACCATGAGAACTGCCACCATGGGTATTTTCAACATGAGTACTGTCACCATGGGTATTGTCACCATTTGCACTGTCACCATGAGCACTATTACCGTGAGCTCTATCACAGTGAGCACTCTCACTGTGGTCACTGTCACCATGACCACTGTCGCCATGGGTACTGGCACAATGCGGCCTGGCATCATGAGCCCTGTCACCATGGGCACTATCAGTGTGAGCACTCTCACCATGGTCACTGTCACCATGGGCACTGTTACCATGAGCACTGTCACCATAGGCAATGGCGCCGTGGGAACTTTCACCATGGGCACTGTCATCATGGGCAGAGTCACCATGGGCACTGTCACCATGGGCATTGCCACTATGGGCAGTATCACTGTGAGCACTGTCACCATGGGTACTGCAACCATGAGAACTGTCACCGTGAGTACTGTATGCATGGGTTGTCACCGTGTGCACTGTCACCATGAGAACTGTCAACATGGGCACTTTCACCATTTTTCACTGCCAACCTGTGCCTTGTCCCCATGGGAACTATTACCATGAGAACTGTCACCATGAGTACTGTCATCATTGGCACTGTCACCAAGGGCACGGCCACCATGTGCACAGTTACCAAGGTCACTATCACCGTGAGCACTGTCACCATGGGAACTACCAACATGGGCAATGTCATCATGAGCACTTTCACAATGAGAACTGCAACCATGGGCACTATCAATGGGCGGACTCTCACCATGGGCACTATCACCATGGGCACTGTCACCGTGAGCACCGTCACTGTTGGCACTGTCACCATGAGCACTATTACTGTGAGCACTAGCACCGTGAGCACTCTTACCGTGGTCAATGTCACCATGGGCACTGTCACTATTGGTACTGGCACAATGCGGACTGTCACAGTGTGATCTGTCACCATAGCCACTATCACCATGAGCACTCTCACCGTGGTCACTGTTACCATGGGTACTGTCACTGTGAGCACTGTTACCATAGGCAATGGCTCCGTGGGCACTGACTCCATGGGCACTGTCATCATGGGCATTGTCACCATGGGCAGTGTCACCATGGGCACTGTTAACATGGGCACTATCACCATGAGCACTGTCACCACGGGTACAGCTACCATGAGCAGTGTCAGCATCGGTTGTGACCGTGTGCATTGTCACAATGAGAACTGTCAGCATGGGAACTGTCACCATTTTTCACTGCCACCATGTGGACTACCACCATGTGCACTGTCACCATGGGCACTATCACCGTGAGCACTGTCACCATAGGCAATGGCGCCGTGGGAACTTTCACCATGGGCACTGTCATCATGGGCAGTGTCACCATGGGCACTGTCACCATGGGCACTGCCACCATGGGCAGTATCACTGTGAGCACTGTCACCATGGGTACTTCAACCATGAGAACTGTCACCGTGAGTACTGTCTGCATGGGTTGTCACCGTGTGCACTGTCACCATGAGAACTGTCAACATGGGCACTTTCACCATTTTTCACTGCCACCCTGTGCCTTGTCCCCATGGGAACTGTCACCATGAGTACTGTCATCATTGGCACTGTCTCCAAGGGCACGGCCACCATGTGTACAGTTACCAAGGTCACTATCACCGTGAGCAATGTCACCATGGGAACTACCAACATGGGCAATGTCATCATGAGCACTTTCACAATGGGAACTGCCACCATGGGCACTATCAATGGGCGGACTCTCACCATGGGCATTATCACCATAGGCACTGTCACCGTGAGCACCGTCACTGTCGGCACTGTCACCATGAGCACTATTACTGTGAGCACTAGCACCGTGAGCACTCTCACCATGGTCAATGTCACCATGGGCACTGTCACTATTGGTACTGGCACAATGCGGACTGTCACAGTGTGATCTGTCACCATAGACACTATCACCATGAGCACTCTCACCGTGGTCACTTTTACCATGGGTACTGTCACTGTGAGCACTGTTACCATAGGCAATGGCTCCGTGGGCACTGACTCCATGGGCACTGTCATCATGGGCATTGTCACCATGGGCAGTGTCACCATGGGCACTGTTAACATGGTCACTATCACCATGAGCACTGTCACCACGGGTACAGCTACCATGAGCAGTGTCAGCATCGGTTGTGACCGTGTGCATTGTCACAATGAGAACTGTCAGCATGGGAACTGTCACCATTTTTCACTGCCACCATGTGGATTACCACCATGTGCACTGTCACCATGGGCACTATCACTGTGAGCACTGTCACCATGAATACTGTCATCATGGGCACTGTCACCAAGGGCACAGCCACCATGTGCACTGTTAACATGGTCACTATCACCATGAGCACTGTCACCATGGGAACTACCAACATGGGCACTGTCATCATGTGCACTTTCACAATGGGAACTGCCACCATGGGCACTATTAACACGAGCACACTCACCATGGGCACTATCCCCAAGGGCACTGTCAGTTTCAGCACTATCACCATGGGTACTGCAACCATGACCACTGTCACCATAAGCACTGTCCCCATTCTCTGTATCACCATGTGCACTGTCACCATGGGCACTATCACCTTGAGAACTGTCAGCCTGGGCACTGTCACCATGGGTATTGTGACTTTGGGCACTGTCACCATGAGCACTGTCACCTTGGGCACTGGCACAATGTGGACTGTCACCATGAGCACTGTCATCATGGGCAGTATCACCATTAGAAGTGTCACCGTGGTCACTGTCACCATGGCCACTCTCACCGTGAGCACTATCACCGTGAGTGTTGTGACCATGGGCACTTTCACCATGGGCAGTGTCCCCATGGACAATTTCACTGTTAGGACTGTCACCGTGGACACTATAATTATGGACACTGTCACCATGGGCTCTGTCACCATGGGCACTTTCACCATGAGCACTGCCACTCTGACCACTCTCATCATAAGAACTGTCACCATGGGCACTTTCACGATGGGCACTTCCAACATGGCACTATCACCATGAGCACTGTCAACAAGAGAACTGTCGTGGTGGGCAATGTCACCATGTGCAATGTCACCACAAGGACTATCACATTAAGCAATGCCACCATGGGCACTGTCGCCATTTTGCACTGCCACCGTGTGCAGTATCACCTTAGGCACTGTCACCATGAGCACTTGATCACTGAGTACTGTCACCATGGGTAATATCACCATGGGCACTGTCACCGTGAGAACTATCACCCTGAGCAATGCCATGATGGGCACTGGCGCCGTGGGTCTTTTCACTATTAGCACTGAAACCATGTGCACTATCACTGTGAGAAATCTCACCGTGCTAACTGTCCCCATGGGCACTGTCGCAGAGAGAAAAGTCATCATGGGCACTTTCACAGTCAGTATTCTCACCATGGGCACTCTCATTGTGGGCAATGTCTCCGTGAGCACTATTACCATGAACACTGCTACCGTGAACACTCTCATGATAAGAACTGTCACCATGGGCACAGACACCATGGGCACTCTCACGGTGTGCACTGTCACCAGGGCCACTGTCACAATGGGCACTGTCACCATGAGCACTGGAACCATGGGCACTCTCACCATGGGCACTATCACCATGAGCAATATCATCATGGGCACTCTCACTATTTTGCACTGCCACCAGATGCACCATGACCATGTGCACTGTCACCATGGGCAGGGTCACCATCGGGAGTCTCACCATGGGCACTGCCACCATGAGCACTGTCACCAAGAGCACTGTCACCACGAGCACTGCCACCATGAGCACTGTCACAAGAACTGTCAGCATGAGAACTGCCACCATGGGCACTTTCACCATGATTACTATCACCTGGGTATTGTCACCTTTGGCACTGTCAACGTGCGTACTATCACCGTGAGAACTATCACAATGAGCACTGTCACCACAGCACAGCCTTAATGCGGACTGTCATCATGAACACTGTCACCATGGGCACTACCACGGTGAGAAAAGTCACCGTGGTCACTGTCACCATGGGCACTGTCACCATGAGCACTGTCACTAAGAGCATAATCACCATAGACACTGTCACCGTGAGAAGAGTCACCATGGGCACTGTCAACATGGAGACTATCACCTTGAGCACTGTCACCAAGAGCACTGTCACCATGAGAAATATCAATAGGATCACTTTCACCGTGAGAACTGTCACCACGGGGACTCTCACCATTGGCACTGCCTCCGAGGGGTTGCCATGATGAGCACTATCACCATGGTCAGTGTCTCCATGGGCAGTGTCACCGTGAGCACTCTCACTATTGCCACTATCACCATCGGCATGGTCACCGTGAGCACTGTCACTATGGGCATTGTCACACTGGGTGCTGTCACCATGGGCAGAGTCACCGTTAGCACTCTCACCATGGGCACTGTGATCTTGGGCACTGTCACCATGGGCTCTGCCACCGTTGGCACTCTCACAATGGGAAGTATCACCATGGGCTTTTTCACCGTGGGCAATGTCACCCTGGGCACGGCCACCATGATATCTATCACCATAGGCACTGTCACCATGGCACTGTCACCATGAGCACGGTCACCATGAGCACTGCCACAATGAGCTCTGTCACTTATGGCACTGTCCTCATGAGAAGTGTCACCATGATCACTGTCACCATGGACAGGACACACTGGGTATTGTCACCATAGGCACTGTATGAGCAGTCTCACCATGGGAATTGTCACCTTAGGTACTGTCATCATGGGCACTGTCACCGTGAACACTTTTACCATTAGCTCTGTTACCCTGGGTATTGTCACCATGGGAACTATCACCGTGACAGTTGTGAACATGGACACTCTCACCATGAGCAATGTCACCATGAATAGTGTCACCCTGTGTATTGTCACCATGGGCACTGTCACCGTGAGCACTACACCATGAGAATTGTGACAATGGGCACTGTCCCCATGGTCATATTGACGATAGGAACTAACGCCGTGAACACTGTCACCATGAACAATGTCACTGTGTGCAGTTTCACCATACACACTATCACCGTAAGCAATGTCACCATGAGCAATATCACCATGGGCACTGTCACCATTTTGCACTGCCACCATGTGCAGTGTCACCATGGGCAGTTTCACTATGAGCACTGTCACCATGGGTAATAGCACCATGGGCACTGTCACCGTGAACACTGTCACTATGTGAATTTACACCATAGGCCCTGTCACCGTGAGAATTGTCACCATCGGCACTGTCAACATGGAGACTATAACCTTGAGCACTGTCACCATGAGCACAGACACCATGGTCACATTCAATGTAAGACCTGTCACCACGGGGACTATCAACATTGACACTGTCACCGTGGGGTTGTCACCATGAGCACTATCACCATGGGCGATGTCTCCGTGGGCAGTTTCACCATGAGCACTGTAACTAATGGCACTCTCACCATCGGCACTGTCACCATGGGCACCGTCACCGTGAGCACTGTCACCATGAGCCTTGTCACACTGGGCGCTGTCACCATGGGCACTGTCACCGTGGGCACTGTCCCAATGGGAAGTATCACCCTGGGCTTTGTCAGCCTTGGCACTGTCCCCGTGGGCACTGACACCGTGACATCTATCACCATAAACACTGTAAACATGGGCACTGTCACCATGAGCACGGACACCATGAGCACTGCCACAATGAGCACTGTTATTTATGGCACTGCCAACATGAGCACTGTCACCATGAGCACTGTCACCATGGGCATGACACCATGGGCACTGTCAGTGTGAGCACTACACCATGAGAATTTTGACTATGGGCACTGTTACCATGGACAATCTCACCATGGGAACTGTCACCGTGAACACTGTCACCATGAACACTGTCACTGTGTGCAGTGTCACCATGCGCACTGTCACTGTAAGGACTATCACCATAAGCAAAGTCACCATGAGCAATGTCACCATGGGCACTGTCACCATTTTGCTCTGCCACCATGTGCAGTGTCACCATGGTTAATATCACCATAGGCACTATCCCTGTTAGAAATGTGACCGTGCGGAATGACTCTATGGGCACTGGCACCATGGGCATTGTCACTGTGAGCACTGTCACAACGGGCACAATCAACGTGAGAAATCTCACCATGCTAACTGTCCCCAAGGGCACTGTCACCGTGAGAAGTGTCACCATGGGCACTGTCACTGTCGGCCCTGTCACCATGGGCACTGTCATTGTGGGCACTGTCTCCATGGCCACTGCCACCGTGTGCTGTCACCATGAAATCTGTAACAATGCCCATTATCACCGTGTGCACTGTCACCATGGGCACTATCACCGTGAGCACTGTCAGCATGTGCACTGTCACTATTTAGCACTGTCACCAGGTGAACTACCACCATGGGCGCTGTCACGATGTGCACTATCACCATGAGCACGGTTACCATGGGCACTGTAACAATGCACAGCGTCACCATCAGTATTGTCCCGATGGGAACTGCCACCAAGAGCACTGTCACCATTAGCACTGTCACCACGAGCACTGGCACCTGGGCACTGCTATTATGAGCACTGTCACCATGAGATCTGTCGCTATGAGAACTGCCACCATGGGTATTTTCAACATGAGTACTGTCACCATGGTATTGTCACCATTTGCATTGTCACCATGAGCACTATTACCGTGAGCACTATCACTATGAGCACTCTCACTGTGGTCACTGTCACCATGAGCACTGTCGCCATGGGTACTGGCACAATGTAGACAGGCACCGTGAGCACTGTCACCATGGGCACCATCAGTGTGAGCACTCTCACCATGGTCACTGTCACCGTGGGCACTGTTACCATGAGCACTGTCACCATAGGCAATGGCACCATGGGCCCTGTCAACATGGGCACTCTCACCATGGGCACTATCACTGTGAGCACTGTCACCATGGATACTGCAAACATGAGAACTGTCACCGTGAGTACTGTCACCATGAGTACAGTCTGCACGGGTTGTCACCATGTGCACTGTCACCATGAGAACTGTCAACAGGGGCACTGTCACCATTTATCACTGCCACCATGTGCAGTGTCACCATGGGCACTATCACCATGGAAAGTATCACCGTGAACACTGTCACCATAAACACTGCAACTCTGTGCAGTGTCACCATGCACACTGTCACTGAAACGAATATCACTGTAAGCAAAGTCACTATGAGCAATGTCACCATGGGCACTGTCACCATTTTGCACTGCCACCAGGTGCAGTGTCACCATAGGCACTTTCACCGTGAGAAATGTGACCGTGCGGAATGTCTCTATGGGCACTGGCACCATGGGCATTGTCACTGTGAGCGCTGTCACAACGGGCACTATCACCGTGAGAAATCTCATCATGGTAACTGTCCCCATGGGCACATTCACTGTGAGAAGTGTCACCATGGGCACTGTCACTGTCGGCACTGTCACCATGGGCACTGTCATTGTGGGCATTGTCACCATGGCCATTGCCACCTTGGGCTCTGTCACGATGAACACTGTAATAATACCCATTATCACCGTGGGCACTGTCACCATGGGCACTATCACTGTGAGCACTGTCAACATGTGCACTGTCACTATTTAGCACTGTCACCAGGTGAACTACCACCATGGGCACTGTCACGATGTGCACTACCACCGTGAGCACGGTTACCATGGGCACTGTAACAATGCACAGGGTCACCATCGGTACTGTCCCCATGGGAACTGCCACCAAGAGCACTGTCACCATTAGCACTGTCACCACGAGGACTGCCACCTTGGGCACTGCTATTATGAGCACTGTCACCATGAGAACTGCCACCATGGGTATTTTCAACATGAGTACTGTCACCATGGGTATTGTCACCATTTGCACTGTCACCATGAGCACTATTACCGTGAGCTCTATCACAGTGAGCACTCTCACTGTGGTCAGTGTCACCATGAACACTGTCGCCATGGGTACTGGCACAATGCGGACTGGCACCATGAGACCTGTCACCATGTGCACTCTCAGTGTGAGCACTCTCACGATGGTCTCTGTCACCATGGGCACTGTTACCATGAGCACTGTCACCATAGGCAATGGCGCCGTGGGAACTTTCACCATGGGCACTGTCATCATGGGCACTGCCACCATGGGCAGTATCACTGTGAGCACTGACACCATGGGTACTGCAACCATGAGAACTGTCACCGTGAGTACTGTCTGCATGGGTTGTCACCGTGTGCACTGTCACCATGAGAACTCTCAACATGGGCACTTTCACCATTTTTCACTACCACCCTGTGCCTTGTCCCCATGGGAACTATTACCATGAGAACTGTCACCATGAGTACTGTCATCATTGGCACTGTCACCAAGGGCATGGCCACCATGTGCACACTTACCAAGCTCACTATCACCGTGAGCACTGTCACCATGGGAACTACCAACATGGGCAATGTCATCATGAGCACTTTCACAATGGGAACTGCCACCATGGGCACTATCAATGGGCGGACTCTCACCATGGGCACTATCACCATAGGCACTGTCACCGTGAGCACCGTCACTGTCGGCACTGTCACCATGTGCACTATTACTGTGAGCACTAGCACCGTGAGCACTCTCACCGTGGTCAATGTCACCATGGGCACTGTCACTATTGGTACTGGCACAATGCGGACTGTCACAGTGTGATCTGTCACCATAGCCACTATCACCATGAGCACTCTCACCGTGGTCAATGTTACCATGGTTACTGTCACTGTGAGCACTGTTACCATAGGCAATGGCTCCGTGGGCACTGACTCCATGGGCATTGTCATCATGGGCATTGTCACCATGGGCACTGTTAACATGGTCACTATCACCATGAGCAGTGTCACAACGGGTACAGATACCATGAGCAGTGTCAGCATCGGTTGTGACCGTATGCATTGTCACAATGAGAACTGTCAGCATGGGAACTGTCACCATTTTTCACTGCCACCATGTGGACTACCACCATGTGCACTCTCACCATGGGCACTATCACCGTGAGCACTGTCACCATGAATACTGTCATCATGGGCACTGTCACCAAGGGCACAGCCACCATGTGCACTGTTAACATGGTCACTATCACCATGAGCACTGTCACCATGGGACCTACCAACATGGGCACTGTCATCATGAGCACTTTCACAATGGGAACTGCCACCATGGGCACTATTAACACGAGCACACTCACCATGGGCACTATCCCCAAGGGCACTGTCAGTTTCAGCACTATCACCATGGGTACTGCAACCATGACCACTGTCACCATAAGCACTGTCCCCATTCTCTGTATCACCATGTGCACTGTCACCATGGGCACTATCACCTTGAGAACTGTCATCCTGGGCACTGTCACCATGGGTATTGTGACTTTGGGCACTGTCACCATGAGCACTGTCACCTTGGGCACTGGCACAATGTGGACTGTCACCATGAGCACTGTCATCATGGGCTGTATCACCATTAGAAGTGTCACCGTGGTCACTGTCACCATGGCCACTCTCACCGTGAGCACTATCACCGTGAGTGTTGTGACCATTGGCACTTTCACCATGGGCAGTGTCCCCATGGACAATTTCACTGTTAGGACTGTCACCGTGGACACTATAACTATGGACACTGTCACCGTGGGCTCTGTCACCATGGGCACTTTCACCATGAGCACTGCCACTCTGACCACTCTCATCATAAGAACTGTCACCATGGGCACTTTCACGATGGGCACTTCCAACATTGGCACTATCACCATGAGCACTGTCAACAAGAGAACTGTCGTGGTGGGCAATGTCACCATGCGCAATGTCACCACAAGGACTATCACATTAAGCAATATCCCCATGGGCACTGTCGCCATTTTGCACTGCCACCGTGTGCACTATCACCTTAGGCACTGTCACCATGAGCACTTGATCACTGAGTACTGTCACCATGGGTAATATCACCATGGGCACTGTCACCGTGAGAACTATCACCGTGAGCAATGCCATGATGGGCACTGGCGCCGTGGGTCTTTTCACTATTAGCACTGAAACAATGTGCACTATCACTGTGAGAAATCTCACCGTGCTAACTGTCCCCATGGGCACTGTCGCAGAGAGAAAAGTCATCATGGGCACTGTCACAGTCAGTATTCTCACCATGGGCACTCTCATTGTGGGCAATGTCTCCGTGAGCACTATTACCATGAACACTGCTACCGTGAACACTCTCATGATAAGAACTGTCACCATGGGCACAGACACCATGGGCACTCTCACGGTGTGCCCTGTCACCAGGGCCACTGTCACAATGGGCACTGTCACCATGAGCACTGGAACCATGGGCACTCTCACCATGGGCACTATCACCATGAGCAATATCATCATGGGCACTCTCACTATTTTGCACTGCCACCAGATGCACCATGACCATGTGCACTGTCACGATGGGCAGTGTCACCATCGGGAGTCTCACCATGGGCACTGCCACCATGAGCACTGTCACCAAGAGCACTCTCACCACGAGCACTGCCACCATGAGCACTGTCACAAGAACTGTCAGTATGAGAACTGCCACCATTGGCACTTTCACCATGATTACTATCACCTGGGTATTGTCACCTTTGGCATTGTCAACGTGCGTACTATCACCGTGAGATCTATCACCATGAGCACTGTCACCACGGGCACAGCCTTAATGCGGACTGTCATCATGAACACTGTCACCATGGGCACTACCACGGTGAGAACAGTCACCGTGGTCACTGTCACCATGGGCACTGTCACCATGAGCACTGCCACTAAGAGCATAATCACCATAGGCACTGTCACCGTGAGAACAGTCACCATGGGCACTGTCAACATGGAGACTATCACCTTGAGCACTGTCACCATGAGCACTGTCACCATGAGAAATATCAATAGGATCACTTTCACCGTGAGAACTGTCACCACGGGGACTCTCACCATTGGCACTGCCTCCGAGGGGTTGTCATGATGAGCACTATCACCATGGGCAGTGTCTCCATGGGCAGTGTCACCGTGAGCACTCTCACTATTGGCACTATCACCATCGGCATGGTCACTGTGAGCACTGTCACAATGGGCATTGTCACACTGGGTGCTGTCACCATGGGCACAGTCACCGTTAGCACTCTCACCATGGACACTGTGATCTTGGGCACTGCCACCGTGGGCACTGTCACAATGGGAAGTATCACCATGGGCTTTGTCAGCGTGAGCAATGTCACCCTGGGCACGGCCACCATGATATCTATCACCATAGGCACTGTCACCATGGGCACTGTCACGATGAGCACGGTCACCATGAGCACTGCCACAATGAGCACTGTCACTTATGGCACTGTCCTCATGAGAAGTGTCACCATGATCACTGTCACCATGGACAGGACACGCTCGGTATTGTCACCATGGGCACTGTCTATGAGCAGTCTCACCATGGGAATTGTCACCTTAGGTACTGTCACCATGGGTACTGTCATCGTGAACACTTTTACCATCAGCTCTGTTACCCTGGGTAATGTCACCATGGGAACTATCACCATGACAGTTGTGAACATGGGCACTCTCACCATGAGCAATGTCACCATGAATACTGTCACCCTGTGTATTGTCACCATAGGCACTCTCACCGTGAGCACTACACCATGAGAATGGTGACAATGGGCACTGTCTCCAAGGTCACATTCACGATAGGAACTAACGCCGTGAACACTGTCACCATGAGCAATGTCACTGTGTGCAGTTTCACCATACACACTATCACCGTAAGCAATGTCACCATGAGCAATATCACCATGGGCACTGTCACCATTTTGCACTGCCACCATGTGCAGTGTCACCATGGGCAGTTTCACTATGAGAACTGTCACCATGGGTAATAGCACCATGGGCACTGTCACCGTGAACACTGTTACTATGAGAATTTTCACCATAGGCCCTGTCACTGTGAGAATTGTCACCATCGGCACTGTCATCATGGAGACTGTAACCTTGAGCACTCTCACCATGAGCACAGACACCATGGTCACATTCAATGTAAGACCTGTCACCACGGGGACTATCAACATTGGCACTGTCACCGTGGGGTTGTCACCATGAGCACTATCACCATGGGCGATGTCTCCATGGGCAGTTTCACCATGACCACTGTCACTAATGGCACTCTCAACATCGGCACTCTCTCCATGGGCACCGTCACCGAGAGTACTATCACCATGAGCCTTGTCACACTGGGCGCTGTCACCATGGGCACTGTCATTTTGGGCACTGTCCCAATGGGAAGTATCACCCTGGGCTTTGTCAGCCTTGGCACTGACACCGTGACATCTATCACCATAAACACTGTAAACATGGGCACTGTCACCATGAGCACGGACACCATGAGCACTGCCACAATGAGCACTGTTATTTATGGCACTGCCAACATGAGCACTGTCACCATGAGCACTGTCACCATGGGCATGACACCATGGGCACTGTCACTGTGAGCACTACACCATGAGAATTGTGACTATGGGCACTGTTACCATGGACACTCTCACCATGGGAACTATCACTGTGAACACTGTCACCATGAACACTGTCACTGTGTGCAGTGTCACCATGCGCACTGTCACTGTAAGGACTATCACCATAAGCAAAGTCACCATGAGCAATGTCACCATGGGCACTGTCACCATTTTGCTCTGCCAGCATGTGCAGTGTCACCATGGATAATATCACCATAGGCACTTTCACTGTGAGAAATGTGACCATGCAGAATGACTCTATGGGCACTGGCACCATGGGCATTTTCACTGTGAGCACTGTCACAACGGGCGCTATCACCGTGAGAAATCTCACCATGCTAACTGTCCACATGGGCACTGTCACCGTGAGAAGTGTCACCAGGGGCACTGTCACTGTCGGCACTGTCACCTTGGGCACTGTCATTGTGGGCACTGTCTCCATGGCCACTGCCACCGTGTGCTGTCACCATGAACTCTGTAACAATGCCCATTATCACCATGTGCACTGTCACCATGGGCACTATCACCGTGAGCACTGTCAGCATGTGCACTGTCACTATTTAGCACTGTCACCAGGTGAAGTACCACCATGGGCACTGTCACGATGTGCACTATCACCGTGAGCATGGTTACCATGGGCACTGTAACAATGCACAGCGTCACCATCAGTATTGTCCCGATGGGAACTGCCACCAAGAGCACTGTCACCATTAGCACTGTCACCACGAGCACTGGCACCTGGGCACTGCTATTATGAGCACTGTCACCATGAGATCTGTCGCTAGGAGAACTGCCACCATGGGTATTTTCAACATGAGTACTGTCACCATGGTATTGTCACCATTTGCATTGTCACCATGAGCATTATTACCGTGAGCACTATCACCGTGAGAACACTCACTGTGGTCACTGTCACAATGAGCACTGTGGCCATGGGTACTGGCACAATGTAGATAGGTACCATGAGCACTGTCACCATGGGCACCATCAGTGTGAGCACTCTCACCATGGTAACTGTCACCATGGGCACTGTTACCATGAGCACTGTCACCATAGATAATTGCACCCTGGGCCCTGTCATCATGGGCAGGGTCACCATGGGCATTCTCACCATTGGCACTATCACTGTGAGAACTGTCACCATGGATACTGCAAACATGAGAAATGTCACCGTGAGTAATGTCAGCATGAGTACTGTCTGCATGGGTTGTCACCATGTGCACTGTCACCATGAGAACTGTCAACAGGGGCACTGTCACCATTTTTCACTGCCAACATGTGCAGTGTCACCATGGGCACTATCACCATGGAAAGTATCACTGTGAACACTATCACCATGAACACTGCAACTGTGTGCAGTGTCACCATGCACACTCTCACCGTAAGGACTATCACGGTAAGCTAAGTAACTATGAGCAATGTCACCATGGGCACTGTCACCATTTTGCACTGCCACCAGGTGCAGTGTCACCATAGGCACTTTCACCGTGAGAAATGTGACCGTGCGGAATGTCTCTATGGGCACTGGCACCATGGGCATTGTCACTGTGAGCGCTGTCACAACGGGCACTATCAGCGTGAGAAATCTCATCATGGTAACTGTCCCCATGGGCACATTCACTGTGAGAAGTGTCACCATGGGTCCTGTCACTGTCGGCACTGTTACCATGGGCACTGTCATTGTGGGCACTGTCACCATGGCCACTGCCACCTTGGGCTCTGTCACGATGAACACTGTAATAATACCCATTATCAATGTGGGCACTGTCACCATGGGCACTATCACGGTGAGCACTCTCAGCATGTGCACTGTCACTATTTAGCACTGTCACCAGGTGAACTACCACCATGGGAACTGTCACGATGCGCACTATCAACGTGAGCACGTTTAACATGGGCACTATAACAATGCACACGGTCACCATTGGTACTGTCCCCATGGGAACTGCCACCAAGAGCACTGTCACCATTAGCACTGTCACGACGAAGACTGCCACCTTGGGCACTGCTACTATGAGCACTGTCAAATGAGAACTTTCGCTATGAGAACTACCACCATGGGTATTTTCAACATGAGTACTGTCACCATGGGTATTGTCACCATTTGCACTGTCACCATGAGCACTATTACCGTGAGCTCTATCACAGTGAGCACTCTCACTGTGGTCAGTGTCACCATGAGCACTCTTGCCATGGCTACTGCCACAATGCGTACTGGCACCATGAGCCCTGTCACCATGTGCACTATCAGTGTGAGCACTCTCACCATGGTCACTGTCACCATGGGCACTGTTATGATGAGCACTGTCACCATAGGCAATGGCGACGTGGGAACTTTCACCATGGGCACTGTCATCATGGGCAGTGTCACCATGGGCACTATCACTGTGAGCACTGTCACCACGGGTACAGCTACCATGAGCAGTGTCATCATCGGTTGTGACCGTGTGCATTGTCACAATGAGAACTGTCAGCATGGGAACTGTCACCATTTTTCACTGCCACCATGTGCACTACCACCATGTGCACTGTCACCATGTGCACTATCTCCGTGAGAACTGTCACCATGAATGCTGTCATCATGAGCACTGTCACCAATGGCACAGCCACCTTGTGCACTGTTAACATGGTCACTATCACCATGAGCACTCTCACCATGGGAACTACCAACCTGGGCACTGTCATCATGTGCACTTTCACAATGGGAACTGCCACCATGGACACTATTAACACGAGCACACTCACCATTCGAACTATCCCCAAGGGCACTGTCAGTTTCAGCACTATCACCATGGGTACTGCAACCATGACCACTGTCACCGTAAGCACTGTCCCCATTCTCTGTATCACCATGGGCACTGTCACCATGGGCACTATCACCTTGAGAACTGTCAGCCTGGGCACTGTCACCATGGGTATTGGGACTTTGGGCACTGTCACCATGAGCACTGTCACCTTGGGCACTGGCACAATGTGGACTGTCACCATGAGCACTGTCATCATGGGCAGTATCACCATTAGAAGTGTCACCGTGGTCGGTGTCACCATGGCCACACTCACCGTGAGCACTTTCACCATGAATATTGTGACCATGGGCACTTTCACCATGGGCAGTGTCCCCATGGACAATTTCACTGTTAGGACTTTCACCATGGACACTGTAACTATGGGCACTGTCCCCGTGGGCTCTGTCACCATGGGCACTTTCACCATGAGCACTGCCACTCTGACCACTCTCATCATAAGAACTGTCTCCATGGACACTTTCACGATGGGCACTTCCAACATGGGCACTATCACCATGAGCACTGTCAACAAGAGAACTGTCGTGGTGGGCAATGTCACCATGCGCAATGTCACCACAAGGACTATCACATTAAGCAATGTCACCATGGGCACTGTCACCATTTTGCACTGCCACCGTGTGAACTATCACCTTGGCACTGTCACCATGAACACTTGATCACTGAGTACTGTCATCATGGGTAATATCACCATGGGCACTGTCACCGTGAGAACTATCACCGTGAGCAATGCCATGATGGGCACTGGCGCCGTGGGTCTTTTCACTATTAGCACTGAAACAATGTGCACTATCACTGTGAGAAATCTCACCGTGCTAACTGTCCCCAAGGGCACTGTCGCAGAGAGAAAAGTCATCATGGGCACTGTCACAGTCAGTATTCTCACCATGGGCACTCTCATTGTGGGCAATGCCTCCGTGAGCACTATTACCATGAACACTGCTACCGTGAACACTCTCATGATAAGAACTGTCACCATGGGCACAGACACCATGGGCACTCTCACGGTGTGCACTGTCACCAGGGGCACTGTCACAATGGGCACTGTCACCATGAGCACTGGAACCATGGGCACTCTCACCATGGGCACTATCACCATGAGCAATATCACCATGGGCACTCTCAGTATTTTGCACTGCCACCAGATGCACCATGACCATGTGCACTGTCACCATGGGCAGTGTCACCATCGGTAGTCTCACCATGGGCACTGCCACCATGAGCACTGTCACCAAGAGCACTGTCACCACGAGCACTGCCACCATGACCACTGTCACAAGAACTGTCAGTATATGAACTGCCACCATGGGCACTTTCACCATGATTAATATCACCTGGGTAATGTCAACTTTGGCACTGTCAAGGTGCGTACTATCACAGTGAGAACTTCACCATGAGCACTCTCACCACGGGCACAGCCTTAATGCAGACTGTCATCACGAACACTGTCACCAAGGGCACTATCACGGTGATAACAGTCACCGTGGTTACTGTCACCATGGGCACTGTCACCATGAGCACTGTCACTAAGAGCATAATCAGCATAGACACTGTCACCATGAGAACCGTCAACATGGGCACTGTCAACATGGAGACTATCACCGTGAGCACTGTCACCATGAGCACTGTCCCCATGAGCAATTTCAACAGGATCACTTTCACCATGAGAACTCTCACCACGGGGACTCTCACCATTGGCACTGCCTCCGAGGGGTTGTCATGATGAGCACTATCACCATTGGCAGTGTCTCCATGGGCAGTGTCACCGTGAACACTCTCACTATTGGCACTATCACCATCGGCACTGTCAGCATCGGCATGGTCACCGTGAACACTGTCACAATGGGCATTGTCACACTGGGTGCTGTCACCTTGGCACAGTCACTGTTATTACTCTCACCATGGGCACTGTTATCTTGGGCACTGTCACCATGGGCTCTACCACCGTTGGCACTTTCACAATGGGAAGTATCCCCACGGGCTTTGTCAGCGTGGGCAATGTCACGCTGGGCACGGCCACCGTGATATCTATCACCATAGGCACTGTCACCATGGGCACTGTCACCATGAGCACGGTCACCCTGAGCACTGCCACAATGAGCACTGTCACTTATGGCACTCTCCTCATGAGAAGTGTCACCATGATCACTGTCACCATGGACAGGACACGCTGGGTATTGTCACCATGGGCACTGTCTATGAGCAGTCTCACCATGGGAATTGTCACCTTAGGTACTGTCACCATGGGCACTGTCACCGTGAACACTTTTACCATCAGCTCTGTTACCCTGGGTATTGTCGCCATGGGAACTATCACCGTGACAGTTGTGAACATGGGCACTCTCACCATGAGCAATGTCACCATGAATACTGTCACCCTGTGTATTGTCACCATGGGCACTGTCACCGTGAACACTACACCATGAGAAATGGGACTATGGGCACTGTCCCCATGGACACATTCACCATAGGATCTAACGCCGTGAACACTGTCACCATGAGCAATGTCACTGTGTACAGTTTCACCATACACACTATCACCATAAGCAATGTCACCATGAGCAATATCACCATGGGCACTGTCATCATTTTGCACTGCCACCATGTGCAGTGTCACCATGGGCAGTTTCACTATGAGAACTGTCACCATGGGTAATAGCACCATGGGCACTGTCACCGTGAACACTGTCACTATGAGAATTTTCACCATAGGCCCTGTCACCATGAGAATTGTCACCATCGGCACTGTCAACATACAGACTATAACCTTGAGCACTGTCACCATGAGCACAGACACCATGGTCACATTCAATGTAAGACCTGTCACCACGCGGACTATCAACATTGGCACTGTCACTGTGGGGTTGTCACCATGAGGACTATCACCATGGGCGATGTCACCATGGGAGGTTTCACCATGAGCACTGTCACTATTGGCACTCTCACCATCGGAACTGTCACCATGGGTTCTGTCACCATGGGCACTATCACCATGAGCAATATCACCATGGGCACTCTCACTATTTTGCACTGCCACCAGATGCACCATGACCATGTGCACTGTCACCATGGGCAGTGTCACCATTGGTAGTCTCACCATGGGCACTGCCACCATGAGCAATGTCACCAAGAGCACTGTCACCACGAGCACTGCCACCATGAGCACTGTCACAAGAACTGTCAGTATGAGAACTGCCACCATGGGCACTTTCACCATGATTACTATCACCTGGGTATTGTCACCTTTGGCACTGTCACCGTGCGTACTATCACCGTGAGAACTATCACCATGAGCACTGTCACCACGGGCACAGCCATAATGCGGACTGTCATCATGAACTCTGTCACCATGGGCACTATTACAGTGAGAACAGTCACGGTTGTCACTGTCACCATGGGCACTGTCACCGTGAGCACTGTCACTAAGAGCATTATCACCATAGGCACTGTCACACTGAGAACAGTCACCATGGGCACTGTTAACATGGAGACTATCACCTTGAGCACTGTCACCATGAGCACTGTCACCATGAGCAATTTCAACAGGATCACTTTCACCATGAGACTGTAACCACGGGGACTCTCACCATTGGCACTGCCTCCGAGGGGTTGTCATGATGAGCACTATCACCATGGGCAGTGTCTCCATGGGCAGTGTCACCATGAGCACTCTCACTATTGGCACTATCACCATCGGCATGGTCACCGTGAGCACTTTCACAATGGGCATTGTCACACTGGGTGCTGTCACCATGGGCACAGTCACTGTTAGCACTCTCACCATGGGCACTGTGATCTTGGGCACTGTCACCTTGGGCTCTGCCACCGTGGGCACTGTCACAATGGGAAAGTATCACCATGGGCTTTGTCAGCGTGGGCAATGTCACCCTGGGCACATCCACCATGATATCTATCACCATAGGCACTGTCACCATTGGCACTGACACCATGAGCACGGTCACCATGAGCACTGCCACAATGAGCACTGTCACTTATGGCACTCTCCTCATGAGAAGTGTCACCATGATCACTGTCACCATGGACAGGACACGCTGGGTATTTTCACCATGGGCACTGTCTATGAGAAGTCTCACCATGGGAATTGTCACCTTAGGTACTGTCACCATGGGCACTGTCACCGTGAACACACTTTCCATCATCTCTGTTACGCTGGATATTGTCACCATGGGAAATATCACCATGACAGTTGTGAACATGGGCAATCTCACCATGGGCACTATCACCATGAGCAATGTGACCATGAATACTTTCACCCTGTGTATTTTCACCATGGGCACTGTCACCGTGAGCACTACACCATGAGAATTGTGACTATGGGCGCTGTCCCCATGGTCACATTTACCATAGGAACTAACGCCGTGAACACTGTCACCATGAGAAATGTCACTGTGTGCAGTTTCACCATACACACTATTACCGCAAGGACTATCACCGTAAGAAATGTCACCATGAGCAATATCACCATGGGCACTGTCACCTTTTTGCACTGCCACCATGTGCAGTGTCACCATGGGCATTTTCACTATGAGAACTGTCACCATGGGTAATAGCACCATGGGCACTGTCACCGTGAACACTGCCACCAAGAGCACTGTCACCACGAGCACTGCCACCATGAGCACTGTCACAAGAACTGTCAGTATGAGAACTGCCACCTAGGGCACTTTCACCATGATTACTCTCACCTGGGTATTGTCACCTTTGGCACTGTCAACGTGCGTACTATCACCATGCGAACTATCACCATGAGCTCTGTCACCACGGGCACAGCCTTAATGCGGACTGTCATCATGAACACTGTCACCATGGTCTCTATCACGGTGAGAACAGTCACCGTGGTCACTGTCACCATGGGCACTGTCACCGTGAGCACTGTCTCTAAGAGCATAATCACCGTACGCACTGTCACCGTGAGAACAGTCACCATGGGCACTGTCAACATGGAGACTATCACCTTGAGCACTGTCACCATGAGCAATTTCAACAGGATCACTTTCACCGTGAGAACTGTCACCACGGGGACTCTCCCCATTGGCACTGCCTCCGAGGGGTTGTCATGATGAGCACTATCACCATGGGCAGTGTCTCCATGGGCAGTGTCACCGTGAGCACTCTCACTGTTGGCACTATCACCACCGGCACTGTCAACATCAGCATGGTCACCATGAGCATGGTCACAATGGGCATTGTCACACTGGTTGCTGTCACCATGCGCACAGTCACCATTAGCACTCACCATGGGCACTGTGATCTTTGGCACTGTCACCATGGGCTCTGCCACCGTTGGCACTGTCACTATGGGAAGTATCACCATGGGCTTTGTCAGCGTGGGCAATGTCACCCTGGGCACGGCCACCGTGATATCTATCACCATAGGCAGTGTCACCATGGGCACTGTCACCATGAGCACGGTCACCATGAGCACTGCCACAATGAGCACTGTCACTTATGGCACTGTCCTCATGAGAAGTGTCACCATGATCACTGTCACCATGGACAGGACACGCTGGGTATTGTCACCATGGGCACTGTCTATGAGCAGTCTCACCATGGGAATTGTCACCTTAGGTACTGTCACCATGGGCACTGTCACCGTGAACACTTTTACCATCAGCTCTGTTACCCTGGGTATTGTCACCATGGGATCTATCACCGTGACAACTGTGAACATGGGCACTCTCAGCATGAGCAATGTCACCATGAATACTGTCACCCTGTGTATTGTCACCATGGGCTCTGTCACCGTGAGAACTCTCACCATGGGCACTGTCACAGTCAGCAGTGTCCATGGGCACTGTCACCGTGGGCACTGCCACTGTGACCATTATTACCATGAACACTGCTACCTTGAGCACTATCATCATACGTAGTGTCACCATGGGCACTGTCACCATTGGCACCGCCACCATGGGCACTCTCACAGTGAGCACTGTCAGCAGGGGCACTGCCACCATGGGCACGTTCACCATGAGCAATATAACCATTCTCACTGTCACCATGGGCACTATCACCGTGAGCACTTGTACCATGGGCACTGTCACCATGTGCACTGTCACCATCAATACCCTCACCATGGGAACTGCCACCATGAGCAATGTCACCACGAGCACTGTCACCACGAACACTGCCACCTAGGGCACTTCCACCATGAGCACGGTCACCATGGGTACTCCCATCATGGGCACTGTCATCATGAGCATTTTCACCATGGGAACTCTCACAATGGGCACTTTCACCATGGGCACTATCAACGTTAGGACTGTCACCATGGGCTCTATCACCTTGAGCAGTATCACTATGGTCACTGTCACCATGCGCACACTCACTGTGGCAGTGTCACCGTGGGAACTGTCCCAATGAGCATTGTCATCATAGGCACTGTCACCATGAGAACTGTCACCATTCGCACTTTCACCACGGGCACTATCAACTTGAGCAGTATCACCATGTGCATTTTCACCATGGGCGTGGTCACCAAGTACACTATTGCTATGCTCAATATTACTGTGAGCACTGTCACCATGTGTACCTTAACCACAGGCACTATCACTGTGCGCAATATCACCATCGGCACTATCACTGTGATCACTCTCACCTTGGACACTATCACCGTGAGCATGATTACCATGGACACTGTCTCCATTTGCACTGCCACCTTCGGTAATCTCACCATGGGAACTGACACCATGAACACTGTCACCATCGGTACCCTCACCATGAGAACTGCCACCATGGGCAGTGTCACCATTTGGCACTGCCAACATGCGCACTCTCACCATGGGCATTGTCACTATGGGCAATTTATCATTGAGTATTGTCACCATGGGTAATATCACCATGGGAACTGTCACTGTGAGAACTATCACTGTGAGCAATATAATGATGGGCAATTGTGCCATGGGCCTTGTCACTATGAGCACTGTCCCAATGGGCACTGCCACCGTGAGCATTATTACCATGAACACTGCTACCGTGAGCACTATCATCATAAGTTCTGTCACCATGGTCACTTTCACTTTTGACACTGTCCATGGGCACTGACATTGTGGGCACTTCCACCATAAGCATTGTTATCATGAACACTGCTACCGTGAGCATTATCTTCATAAGTACTGTTACCATGGTCACTGTCAGTTTTGACACTCTCCATGGGCACTATCATTGTGGGCACTGCCACCGTGATGATTATTGTCATGAACACTGCTACCGTGAGCACTATCATCATAAGTTCTGTCACCATGGTCACTGTCACTTTTGACACTGTCCATGGTCACTGTCATTGTGGGCACTGACACCGTGAGCATTATTACCATGAACACTGCTACCGTGAGCACTATCATCATAAATACTGTCACCATGAGCACTGTCACCATTTCCATGGCCACCATGGACACTCTCACCCTCTGCACTGTAACCAGTGGCCCTGCCACCATGGGCACTGTCACCATGAGCACTGTCACTGTGGACACTGTCACCATGGGCCCTCTCACTATTTTCCACTGCCACCAGGTGCACTACAACCATGGTCACTGTCACCATTCGCAGTATCACCATGAGCACTGTAACCATGGGCACTGTCACCATGTGCAGTGTCACCATCAGTACTCACACCATGGGCACTGTCACAGTGAGTTCTGTCACCATGGGCACATTCACAGTGACCACTATCACTGTGAGGGTTGTGACCATGGGCACTGTCACCATGGGCAGTGTCCCCATGGACAATTTCACTGTGAGCACTGTCACCATGAGTACTGTCACCCTGGGTTTTGTCACCATGGGCACTATCACCGTGAGAATTGTGAACATGGGCAATGTCACCATGGGCACTATCACCATGGGCACTATCACCATGAGCAATGTCACCATGAGAACTGTCACCCTGTGTATTTTCACCATGGGCGCTGTCACCATGAGCACTACACTGTGAGAATTGTGACTATGGGCACAGTTACCATGGGCACTTTCACAATAGGCACTATCACTGTGAGCACTGTCACCATGAGAACTGTCACTGTGTGAAGTGTCACCATGCACAATAACACCATATGGACTATCACCATAAGCAATGTCACCATGAGCAATGTCACCATGGGCACTGTCACCATTTTGCACTGCCACCATGTGACGTGTCACAATGGGCACTTTAACTATGAGTACTGTCACCATGGTAATATCACCATGGGCACTGTCACCGTGAGAACTCTCACTGTGCGGCATGTCTCGATGGTAACTTGCACCATGGGCATTGTCACTATGAGCACTGTCACAATACGCACTATCATCATGAGAAATCTCACTGTGCTAACTGTCCCTATGGGTACTGTCACCTTGAGAACTGTCACCATGGGGCACTGGCATAGTGGGCACTGCCACCATGGGCAATGTCACTATGGGCACCATCACTGTGAGCACTGTCAAAATGAGCACGTCACCATGGTCAGTGTCAACATGGGTTCTCTCTCCAAGGGAAATTTCTCCATGAGCACTGTCACCAAAGGCTTTGTCACCCTGAGCATTGTCACCATGGACACTGTCACCAGGGGCACTGCACTATGGGCACTGTCCGTTTGAGCACGGTCACCATGGGTAATGCAACCATGAACACTGTCACCATTGGCAGTATCATCATGTGCACTGTCACCATGGGCACTATCACCATGAGAACTGTCAGCATGGGCAATGTCACTGTGGGAACTGGCACCGTGGGCACTGCCACCATGGGCAATGTCACCATGGGCAATATCACTGTGAACATTGTCACTGTGTGCTGTGTCACCATGCACACTATACCGCAAGGACAATCACCTTAAGCAATGTCACCATGACCAATGTCACCATGGGAGCTGTCACCATTTTGCACTACCACCATGTGCGGTGTCACTATGGGCACTTTATCCATGAGTACTGTCACGGTGGGTAATATCACCATGGGCAATGTCAGTGTGAGAACTGTCACGGTGCAGAATGTGTCGATGGGCCCTAGAACCATGGGCATTGTCACTATTAGCACTATAACAATGGGCACTATCACAGTGAGAATTCTCACCGTGCTAACTGTCCCCATGGGCACTGTCACTGTGAAAACTGTCACCATGGGCACTGTCACTGTCAGTATTGTCACCATGGGCACTGACATTGTGGGCCCTGCCACCGTGAGGACTATTACCATGAACACTGTTACCCTGAGCACTATGATCAAAAGCACTGTTACCATGGGCACTCTCACTATTGGCACTGCCAGCATGGGCAATATCACGGTGTGCACTGTCACCCTCGCAACTGCCACCTTGGGCTCTGTCACCCTGAACAATGTAACAATGCCCATTATCACCGTGTGCACTGTCACCATGGGCACTATCATCATGAGCACTCTCAGCATGTGCACTGTCAGTATTTTGCAGTCTCACCAGGTGCACTACCACCATGGGCCCTGTCACTATTAGCATTGTCACCAAGAGAACTGCCACCTTGAGCAATGCAGTTATGACCACTGTTACCATGAGAAATGTCGCTTTGATAACTGCCACCATTTGTATTTTCACCATGAGTGCTGTCACCATGGGTATAGTCACCATTTGTACTGTCAACATGAGCACTATTATCGTGAGAACCATCACCGTGAGCACTCTCACTGTGGTCACTGTCACCGTGAGCAGTGTCACCATAGGCAATGTCATCATGGGCACTGTCACCGTAGGCATGGTCACCATGTGCACTGCCACCATTGGAACTGTCACTGTGAGCACTGTCACCATGGTACTGAAACCATGAGCACTTTCACCATGAGCACTGTCAGCATGGGTTGTCACCATGTGCACTCTCACCATGAGCACTGCCACCATGGGCACTGTCACCATTTTTCACTTCCACCATATGCAATACCACCATGGGCACTCTCACCATGGGCAATATCACCATAAGCACTGTCACCATGAGTACTGCCATCCTGTGCATTGTGACCTAGGGCACGGCCACCATGTGCACTGTTGCCATGGTCACTATCACCGTGAGCACTCTCACCATGGGAAGTGTCATCATGAGCACTTTCAACATGGGCACTGTCACCTTGGGCACTATCAACTTGAGAAATCTCACCATGGACAATATAACCATGAGCAGTATCACCAAGGGTACTGTTACCGTGGGCACTGTCACAATGGGCAGTGTCACCATGAGAATTTTCACCATAGGCACTGTCATAGTGAGAACTATCACCATGTGTACTGTCACCATGGGCACTGGAACAATAGGCACGGCCACCAAGTGTAGTATCACCATGGGTATTATCACTGTGAGGACTGTCATCATGGGCACTATCACAATGAGCTGTATCACCATTTGTATTGTCAACATTGGCACTGTCAGCATGGGCACCACCACCAAGTGCACTCTCATTATGGGCACTATTACGGTGAGCACTGTCACCATGGGCACTTTAACCATGGGCATTATCACCGTGAGCAGGGTTACCATGGGCACTGTCACCATGTGTAGTGTCAGCATCGGTACTGTCACCATGAGAAATGTCACCAGGTGTACTATCACCATGAGCAGTGTCACCATGAGCACTGCCAACTCGGAACTCCCGCCATGAGCACTGATTCCATGAGAACTGTCACTGTGAGTACTGCCACCATGGGCACTTTCACCATCAGTACTGTCACCATGAGTATTGTCACTATGGGCAGTGTCACCGTGAGAACTGTCGCTTTGGGTACTGGCAAAATGTGGACTGTCACCATGAGCCCTGTCTGCATGGGCACTATCACTGTTAGAACTGTCACCGTGCTCACTGTCATCATGGGAACTGCCATCATGGACACTGTCAGTTTGAGCATTGTCAGCATGGGAATTGCAACCATGAACTGTGTCACCATGAGCACTGCCACGATAGGCAATATCACCATTTGCACTGTCACCATGGACACTGTCACCATTAGCAGTATCACCGTGAGGGTTGTGACCATGGGCACTGTCACCATGGGCAATGTCACCATGGGAACTGTCACCATTTTGCACTGCCACCATTTGCACTACAACCATGTGCACTATCACCATGGACACTATCACCCTGAGCACTGTCAGCATGAGTACTGTCATCATGGGCATTTTCACCAAGGACATGGCCACCATGTGCACTGTCACCATGGGCACTATCACTGTGAGCACTGTCACCATGAATACTGTCATCATGGGCACTGTCACCAAGGGCACAGCCACCATGTGCACTGTTAACATGGTCACTATCACCATGAGCACTGTCACCATGGGAACTACCAACATGGGCACTGTCATCATGTGCACTTTCACAATGGGAACTGCCACCATGGGCACTATTAACACGAGCACACTCACCATGGGCACTATCCCCAAGGGCACTGTCAGTTTCAGCACTATCACCATGGGTACTGCAACCATGACCACTGTCACCATAAGCACTGTCCCCATTCTCTGTATCACCATGTGCACTGTCACCATGGGCACTATCACCTTGAGAACTGTCAGCCTGGGCACTGTCACCATGGGTATTGTGACTTTGGGCACTGTCACCATGAGCACTGTCACCTTGGGCACTGGCACAATGTGGACTGTCACCATGAGCACTGTCATCATGGGCAGTATCACCATTAGAAGTGTCACCGTGGTCACTGTCACCATGGCCACTCTCACCGTGAGCACTATCACCGTGAGTGTTGTGACCATGGGCACTTTCACCATGGGCAGTGTCCCCATGGACAATTTCACTGTTAGGACTGTCACCGTGGACACTATAATTATGGACACTGTCACCATGGGCTCTGTCACCATGGGCACTTTCACCATGAGCACTGCCACTCTGACCACTCTCATCATAAGAACTGTCACCATGGGCACTTTCACGATGGGCACTTCCAACATGGCACTATCACCATGAGCACTGTCAACAAGAGAACTGTCGTGGTGGGCAATGTCACCATGTGCAATGTCACCACAAGGACTATCACATTAAGCAATGCCACCATGGGCACTGTCGCCATTTTGCACTGCCACCGTGTGCAGTATCACCTTAGGCACTGTCACCATGAGCACTTGATCACTGAGTACTGTCACCATGGGTAATATCACCATGGGCACTGTCACCGTGAGAACTATCACCCTGAGCAATGCCATGATGGGCACTGGCGCCGTGGGTCTTTTCACTATTAGCACTGAAACCATGTGCACTATCACTGTGAGAAATCTCACCGTGCTAACTGTCCCCATGGGCACTGTCGCAGAGAGAAAAGTCATCATGGGCACTTTCACAGTCAGTATTCTCACCATGGGCACTCTCATTGTGGGCAATGTCTCCGTGAGCACTATTACCATGAACACTGCTACCGTGAACACTCTCATGATAAGAACTGTCACCATGGGCACAGACACCATGGGCACTCTCACGGTGTGCACTGTCACCAGGGCCACTGTCACAATGGGCACTGTCACCATGAGCACTGGAACCATGGGCACTCTCACCATGGGCACTATCACCATGAGCAATATCATCATGGGCACTCTCACTATTTTGCACTGCCACCAGATGCACCATGACCATGTGCACTGTCACCATGGGCAGGGTCACCATCGGGAGTCTCACCATGGGCACTGCCACCATGAGCACTGTCACCAAGAGCACTGTCACCACGAGCACTGCCACCATGAGCACTGTCACAAGAACTGTCAGCATGAGAACTGCCACCATGGGCACTTTCACCATGATTACTATCACCTGGGTATTGTCACCTTTGGCACTGTCAACGTGCGTACTATCACCGTGAGAACTATCACAATGAGCACTGTCACCACGGCACAGCCTTAATGCGGACTGTCATCATGAACACTGTCACCATGGGCACTACCACGGTGAGAAAAGTCACCGTGGTCACTGTCACCATGGGCACTGTCACCATGAGCACTGTCACTAAGAGCATAATCACCATAGACACTGTCACCGTGAGAAGAGTCACCATGGGCACTGTCAACATGGAGACTATCACCTTGAGCACTGTCACCAAGAGCACTGTCACCATGAGAAATATCAATAGGATCACTTTCACCGTGAGAACTGTCACCACGGGGACTCTCACCATTGGCACTGCCTCCGAGGGGTTGCCATGATGAGCACTATCACCATGGTCAGTGTCTCCATGGGCAGTGTCACCGTGAGCACTCTCACTATTGCCACTATCACCATCGGCATGGTCACCGTGAGCACTGTCACAATGGGCATTGTCACACTGGGTGCTGTCACCATGGGCAGAGTCACCGTTAGCACTCTCACCATGGGCACTGTGATCTTGGGCACTGTCACCATGGGCTCTGCCACCGTTGGCACTCTCACAATGGGAAGTATCACCATGGGCTTTTTCACCGTGGGCAATGTCACCCTGGGCACGGCCACCATGATATCTATCACCATAGGCACTGTCACCATGGCACTGTCACCATGAGCACGGTCACCATGAGCACTGCCACAATGAGCACTGTCACTTATGGCACTGTCCTCATGAGAAGTGTCACCATGATCACTGTCACCATGGACAGGACACACTGGGTATTGTCACCATGGGCACTGTATGAGCAGTCTCACCATGGGAATTGTCACCTTAGGTACTGTCATCATGGGCACTGTCACCGTGAACACTTTTACCATTAGCTCTGTTACCCTGGGTATTGTCACCATGGGAACTATCACCGTGACAGTTGTGAACATGGACACTCTCACCATGAGCAATGTCACCATGAATAGTGTCACCCTGTGTATTGTCACCATGGGCACTGTCACCGTGAGCACTACACCATGAGAATTGTGACAATGGGCACTGTCCCCATGGTCATATTGACGATAGGAACTAACGCCGTGAACACTGTCACCATGAACAATGTCACTGTGTGCAGTTTCACCATACACACTATCACCGTAAGCAATGTCACCATGAGCAATATCACCATGGGCACTGTCACCATTTTGCACTGCCACCATGTGCAGTGTCACCATGGGCAGTTTCACTATGAGCACTGTCACCATGGGTAATAGCACCATGGGCACTGTCACCGTGAACACTGTCACTATGTGAATTTACACCATAGGCCCTGTCACCGTGAGAATTGTCACCATCGGCACTGTCAACATGGAGACTATAACCTTGAGCACTGTCACCATGAGCACAGACACCATGGTCACATTCAATGTAAGACCTGTCACCACGGGGACTATCAACATTGACACTGTCACCGTGGGGTTGTCACCATGAGCACTATCACCATGGGCGATGTCTCCGTGGGCAGTTTCACCATGAGCACTGTAACTAATGGCACTCTCACCATCGGCACTGTCACCATGGGCACCGTCACCGTGAGCACTGTCACCATGAGCCTTGTCACACTGGGCGCTGTCACCATGGGCACTGTCACCGTGGGCACTGTCCCAATGGGAAGTATCACCCTGGGCTTTGTCAGCCTTGGCACTGTCCCCGTGGGCACTGACACCGTGACATCTATCACCATAAACACTGTAAACATGGGCACTGTCACCATGAGCACGGACACCATGAGCACTGCCACAATGAGCACTGTTATTTATGGCACTGCCAACATGAGCACTGTCACCATGAGCACTGTCACCATGGGCATGACACCATGGGCACTGTCAGTGTGAGCACTACACCATGAGAATTTTGACTATGGGCACTGTTACCATGGACAATCTCACCATGGGAACTGTCACCGTGAACACTGTCACCATGAACACTGTCACTGTGTGCAGTGTCACCATGCGCACTGTCACTGTAAGGACTATCACCATAAGCAAAGTCACCATGAGCAATGTCACCATGGGCACTGTCACCATTTTGCTCTGCCACCATGTGCAGTGTCACCATGGTTAATATCACCATAGGCACTATCCCTGTTAGAAATGTGACCGTGCGGAATGACTCTATGGGCACTGGCACCATGGGCATTGTCACTGTGAGCACTGTCACAACGGGCACAATCAACGTGAGAAATCTCACCATGCTAACTGTCCCCAAGGGCACTGTCACCGTGAGAAGTGTCACCATGGGCACTGTCACTGTCGGCCCTGTCACCATGGGCACTGTCATTGTGGGCACTGTCTCCATGGCCACTGCCACCGTGTGCTGTCACCATGAAATCTGTAACAATGCCCATTATCACCGTGTGCACTGTCACCATGGGCACTATCACCGTGAGCACTGTCAGCACGTGCACTGTCACTATTTAGCACTGTCACCAGGTGAACTACCACCATGGGCGCTGTCACGATGTGCACTATCACCATGAGCACGGTTACCATGGGCACTGTAACAATGCACAGCGTCACCATCAGTATTGTCCCGATGGGAACTGCCACCAAGAGCACTGTCACCATTAGCACTGTCACCACGAGCACTGGCACCTGGGCACTGCTATTATGAGCACTGTCACCATGAGATCTGTCGCTATGAGAACTGCCACCATGGGTATTTTCAACATGAGTACTGTCACCATGGTATTGTCACCATTTGCATTGTCACCATGAGCACTATTACCGTGAGCACTATCACTATGAGCACTCTCACTGTGGTCACTGTCACCATGAGCACTGTCGCCATGGGTACTGGCACAATGTAGACAGGCACCGTGAGCACTGTCACCATGGGCACCATCAGTGTGAGCACTCTCACCATGGTCACTGTCACCGTGGGCACTGTTACCATGAGCACTGTCACCATAGGCAATGGCACCATGGGCCCTGTCAACATGGGCACTCTCACCATGGGCACTATCACTGTGAGCACTGTCACCATGGATACTGCAAACATGAGAACTGTCACCGTGAGTACTGTCACCATGAGTACAGTCTGCACGGGTTGTCACCATGTGCACTGTCACCATGAGAACTGTCAACAGGGGCACTGTCACCATTTATCACTGCCACCATGTGCAGTGTCACCATGGGCACTATCACCATGGAAAGTATCACCGTGAACACTGTCACCATAAACACTGCAACTCTGTGCAGTGTCACCATGCACACTGTCACTGAAACGAATATCACTGTAAGCAAAGTCACTATGAGCAATGTCACCATGGGCACTGTCACCATTTTGCACTGCCACCAGGTGCAGTGTCACCATAGGCACTTTCACCGTGAGAAATGTGACCGTGCGGAATGTCTCTATGGGCACTGGCACCATGGGCATTGTCACTGTGAGCGCTGTCACAACGGGCACTATCACCGTGAGAAATCTCATCATGGTAACTGTCCCCATGGGCACATTCACTGTGAGAAGTGTCACCATGGGCACTGTCACTGTCGGCACTGTCACCATGGGCACTGTCATTGTGGGCATTGTCACCATGGCCATTGCCACCTTGGGCTCTGTCACGATGAACACTGTAATAATACCCATTATCACCGTGGGCACTGTCACCATGGGCACTATCACTGTGAGCACTGTCAACATGTGCACTGTCACTATTTAGCACTGTCACCAGGTGAACTACCACCATGGGCACTGTCACGATGTGCACTACCACCGTGAGCACGGTTACCATGGGCACTGTAACAATGCACAGGGTCACCATCGGTACTGTCCCCATGGGAACTGCCACCAAGAGCACTGTCACCATTAGCACTGTCACCACGAGGACTGCCACCTTGGGCACTGCTATTATGAGCACTGTCACCATGAGAACTGCCACCATGGGTATTTTCAACATGAGTACTGTCACCATGGGTATTGTCACCATTTGCACTGTCACCATGAGCACTATTACCGTGAGCTCTATCACAGTGAGCACTCTCACTGTGGTCAGTGTCACCATGAACACTGTCGCCATGGGTACTGGCACAATGCGGACTGGCACCATGAGACCTGTCACCATGTGCACTCTCAGTGTGAGCACTCTCACGATGGTCTCTGTCACCATGGGCACTGTTACCATGAGCACTGTCACCATAGGCAATGGCGCCGTGGGAACTTTCACCATGGGCACTGTCATCATGGGCACTGCCACCATGGGCAGTATCACTGTGAGCACTGACACCATGGGTACTGCAACCATGAGAACTGTCACCGTGAGTACTGTCTGCATGGGTTTTCACCGTGTGCACTGTCACCATGAGAACTCTCAACATGGGCACTTTCACCATTTTTCACTACCACCCTGTGCCTTGTCCCCATGGGAACTATTACCATGAGAACTGTCACCATGAGTACTGTCATCATTGGCACTGTCACCAAGGGCATGGCCACCATGTGCACACTTACCAAGCTCACTATCACCGTGAGCACTGTCACCATGGGAACTACCAACATGGGCAATGTCATCATGAGCACTTTCACAATGGGAACTGCCACCATGGGCACTATCAATGGGCGGACTCTCACCATGGGCACTATCACCATAGGCACTGTCACCGTGAGCACCGTCACTGTCGGCACTGTCACCATGTGCACTATTACTGTGAGCACTAGCACCGTGAGCACTCTCACCGTGGTCAATGTCACCATGGGCACTGTCACTATTGGTACTGGCACAATGCGGACTGTCACAGTGTGATCTGTCACCATAGCCACTATCACCATGAGCACTCTCACCGTGGTCAATGTTACCATGGTTACTGTCACTGTGAGCACTGTTACCATAGGCAATGGCTCCGTGGGCACTGACTCCATGGGCATTGTCATCATGGGCATTGTCACCATGGGCACTGTTAACATGGTCACTATCACCATGAGCAGTGTCACAACGGGTACAGATACCATGAGCAGTGTCAGCATCGGTTGTGACCGTATGCATTGTCACAATGAGAACTGTCAGCATGGGAACTGTCACCATTTTTCACTGCCACCATGTGGACTACCACCATGTGCACTCTCACCATGGGCACTATCACCGTGAGCACTGTCACCATGAATACTGTCATCATGGGCACTGTCACCAAGGGCACAGCCACCATGTGCACTGTTAACATGGTCACTATCACCATGAGCACTGTCACCATGGGACCTACCAACATGGGCACTGTCATCATGAGCACTTTCACAATGGGAACTGCCACCATGGGCACTATTAACACGAGCACACTCACCATGGGCACTATCCCCAAGGGCACTGTCAGTTTCAGCACTATCACCATGGGTACTGCAACCATGACCACTGTCACCATAAGCACTGTCCCCATTCTCTGTATCACCATGTGCACTGTCACCATGGGCACTATCACCTTGAGAACTGTCATCCTGGGCACTGTCACCATGGGTATTGTGACTTTGGGCACTGTCACCATGAGCACTGTCACCTTGGGCACTGGCACAATGTGGACTGTCACCATGAGCACTGTCATCATGGGCTGTATCACCATTAGAAGTGTCACCGTGGTCACTGTCACCATGGCCACTCTCACCGTGAGCACTATCACCGTGAGTGTTGTGACCATTGGCACTTTCACCATGGGCAGTGTCCCCATGGACAATTTCACTGTTAGGACTGTCACCGTGGACACTATAACTATGGACACTGTCACCGTGGGCTCTGTCACCATGGGCACTTTCACCATGAGCACTGCCACTCTGACCACTCTCATCATAAGAACTGTCACCATGGGCACTTTCACGATGGGCACTTCCAACATTGGCACTATCACCATGAGCACTGTCAACAAGAGAACTGTCGTGGTGGGCAATGTCACCATGCGCAATGTCACCACAAGGACTATCACATTAAACAATGTCCCCATGGGCACTGTCGCCATTTTGCACTGCCACCGTGTGCACTATCACCTTAGGCACTGTCACCATGAGCACTTGATCACTGAGTACTGTCACCATGGGTAATATCACCATGGGCACTGTCACCGTGAGAACTATCACCGTGAGCAATGCCATGATGGGCACTGGCGCCGTGGGTCTTTTCACTATTAGCACTGAAACAATGTGCACTATCACTGTGAGAAATCTCACCGTGCTAACTGTCCCCATGGGCACTGTCGCAGAGAGAAAAGTCATCATGGGCACTGTCACAGTCAGTATTCTCACCATGGGCACTCTCATTGTGGGCAATGTCTCCGTGAGCACTATTACCATGAACACTGCTACCGTGAACACTCTCATGATAAGAACTGTCACCATGGGCACAGACACCATGGGCACTCTCACGGTGTGCCCTGTCACCAGGGCCACTGTCACAATGGGCACTGTCACCATGAGCACTGGAACCATGGGCACTCTCACCATGGGCACTATCACCATGAGCAATATCATCATGGGCACTCTCACTATTTTGCACCGCCACCAGATGCACCATGACCATGTGCACTGTCACGATGGGCAGTGTCACCATCGGGAGTCTCACCATGGGCACTGCCACCATGAGCACTGTCACCAAGAGCACTCTCACCACGAGCACTGCCACCATGAGCACTGTCACAAGAACTGTCAGTATGAGAACTGCCACCATTGGCACTTTCACCATGATTACTATCACCTGGGTATTGTCACCTTTGGCATTGTCAACGTGCGTACTATCACCGTGAGATCTATCACCATGAGCACTGTCACCACGGGCACAGCCTTAATGCGGACTGTCATCATGAACACTGTCACCATGGGCACTACCACGGTGAGAACAGTCACCGTGGTCACTGTCACCATGGGCACTGTCACCATGAGCACTGCCACTAAGAGCATAATCACCATAGGCACTGTCACCGTGAGAACAGTCACCATGGGCACTGTCAACATGGAGACTATCACCTTGAGCACTGTCACCATGAGCACTGTCACCATGAGAAATATCAATAGGATCACTTTCACCGTGAGAACTGTCACCACGGGGACTCTCACCATTGGCACTGCCTCCGAGGGGTTGTCATGATGAGCACTATCACCATGGGCAGTGTCTCCATGGGCAGTGTCACCGTGAGCACTCTCACTATTGGCACTATCACCATCGGCATGGTCACTGTGAGCACTGTCACAATGGGCATTGTCACACTGGGTGCTGTCACCATGGGCACAGTCACCGTTAGCACTCTCACCATGGACACTGTGATCTTGGGCACTGCCACCGTGGGCACTGTCACAATGGGAAGTATCACCATGGGCTTTGTCAGCGTGAGCAATGTCACCCTGGGCACGGCCACCATGATATCTATCACCATAGGCACTGTCACCATGGGCACTGTCACGATGAGCACGGTCACCATGAGCACTGCCACAATGAGCACTGTCACTTATGGCACTGTCCTCATGAGAAGTGTCACCATGATCACTGTCACCATGGACAGGACACGCTCGGTATTGTCACCATGGGCACTGTCTATGAGCAGTCTCACCATGGGAATTGTCACCTTAGGTACTGTCACCATGGGTACTGTCATCGTGAACACTTTTACCATCAGCTCTGTTACCCTGGGTAATGTCACCATGGGAACTATCACCATGACAGTTGTGAACATGGGCACTCTCACCATGAGCAATGTCACCATGAATACTGTCACCCTGTGTATTGTCACCATAGGCACTCTCACCGTGAGCACTACACCATGAGAATGGTGACAATGGGCACTGTCTCCAAGGTCACATTCACGATAGGAACTAACGCCGTGAACACTGTCACCATGAGCAATGTCACTGTGTGCAGTTTCACCATACACACTATCACCGTAAGCAATGTCACCATGAGCAATATCACCATGGGCACTGTCACCATTTTGCACTGCCACCATGTGCAGTGTCACCATGGGCAGTTTCACTATGAGAACTGTCACCATGGGTAATAGCACCATGGGCACTGTCACCGTGAACACTGTTACTATGAGAATTTTCACCATAGGCCCTGTCACTGTGAGAATTGTCACCATCGGCACTGTCATCATGGAGACTGTAACCTTGAGCACTCTCACCATGAGCACAGACACCATGGTCACATTCAATGTAAGACCTGTCACCACGGGGACTATCAACATTGGCACTGTCACCGTGGGGTTGTCACCATGAGCACTATCACCATGGGCGATGTCTCCATGGGCAGTTTCACCATGACCACTGTCACTAATGGCACTCTCAACATCGGCACTCTCTCCATGGGCACCGTCACCGAGAGTACTATCACCATGAGCCTTGTCACACTGGGCGCTGTCACCATGGGCACTGTCATTTTGGGCACTGTCCCAATGGGAACTATCACCCTGGGCTTTGTCAGCCTTGGCACTGACACCGTGACATCTATCACCATAAACACTGTAAACATGGGCACTGTCACCATGAGCACGGACACCATGAGCACTGCCACAATGAGCACTGTTATTTATGGCACTGCCAACATGAGCACTGTCACCATGAGCACTGTCACCATGGGCATGACACCATGGGCACTGTCACTGTGAGCACTACACCATGAGAATTGTGACTATGGGCACTGTTACCATGGACACTCTCACCATGGGAACTATCACTGTGAACACTGTCACCATGAACACTGTCACTGTGTGCAGTGTCACCATGCGCACTGTCACTGTAAGGACTATCACCATAAGCAAAGTCACCATGAGCAATGTCACCATGGGCACTGTCACCATTTTGCTCTGCCAGCATGTGCAGTGTCACCATGGATAATATCACCATAGGCACTTTCACTGTGAGAAATGTGACCATGCAGAATGACTCTATGGGCACTGGCACCATGGGCATTTTCACTGTGAGCACTGTCACAACGGGCGCTATCACCGTGAGAAATCTCACCATGCTAACTGTCCACATGGGCACTGTCACCGTGAGAAGTGTCACCAGGGGCACTGTCACTGTCGGCACTGTCACCTTGGGCACTGTCATTGTGGGCACTGTCTCCATGGCCACTGCCACCGTGTGCTGTCACCATGAACTCTGTAACAATGCCCATTATCACCATGTGCACTGTCACCATGGGCACTATCACCGTGAGCACTGTCAGCATGTGCACTGTCACTATTTAGCACTGTCACCAGGTGAAGTACCACCATGGGCACTGTCACGATGTGCACTATCACCGTGAGCATGGTTACCATGGGCACTGTAACAATGCACAGCGTCACCATCAGTATTGTCCCGATGGGAACTGCCACCAAGAGCACTGTCACCATTAGCACTGTCACCACGAGCACTGGCACCTGGGCACTGCTATTATGAGCACTGTCACCATGAGATCTGTCGCTAGGAGAACTGCCACCATGGGTATTTTCAACATGAGTACTGTCACCATGGTATTGTCACCATTTGCATTGTCACCATGAGCATTATTACCGTGAGCACTATCACCGTGAGAACACTCACTGTGGTCACTGTCACAATGAGCACTGTGGCCATGGGTACTGGCACAATGTAGATAGGTACCATGAGCACTGTCACCATGGGCACCATCAGTGTGAGCACTCTCACCATGGTAACTGTCACCATGGGCACTGTTACCATGAGCACTGTCACCATAGATAATTGCACCCTGGGCCCTGTCATCATGGGCAGGGTCACCATGGGCATTCTCACCATTGGCACTATCACTGTGAGAACTGTCACCATGGATACTGCAAACATGAGAAATGTCACCGTGAGTAATGTCAGCATGAGTACTGTCTGCATGGGTTGTCACCATGTGCACTGTCACCATGAGAACTGTCAACAGGGGCACTGTCACCATTTTTCACTGCCAACATGTGCAGTGTCACCATGGGCACTATCACCATGGAAAGTATCACTGTGAACACTATCACCATGAACACTGCAACTGTGTGCAGTGTCACCATGCACACTCTCACCGTAAGGACTATCACGGTAAGCTAAGTAACTATGAGCAATGTCACCATGGGCACTGTCACCATTTTGCAGTGCCACCAGGTGCAGTGTCACCATAGGCACTTTCACAGTGAGAAATGTGACCGTGCGGAATGTCTCTATGGGCACTGGCACCATGGGCATTGTCACTGTGAGCGCTGTCACAACGGGCACTATCAGCGTGAGAAATCTCATCATGGTAACTGTCCCCATGGGCACATTCACTGTGAGAAGTGTCACCATGGGTCCTGTCACTGTCGGCACTGTTACCATGGGCACTGTCATTGTGGGCACTGTCACCATGGCCACTGCCACCTTGGGCTCTGTCACGATGAACACTGTAATAATACCCATTATCAATGTGGGCACTGTCACCATGGGCACTATCACGGTGAGCACTCTCAGCATGTGCACTGTCACTATTTAGCACTGTCACCAGGTGAACTACCACCATGGGAACTGTCACGATGCGCACTATCAACGTGAGCACGTTTAACATGGGCACTATAACAATGCACACGGTCACCATTGGTACTGTCCCCATGGGAACTGCCACCAAGAGCACTGTCACCATTAGCACTGTCACGACGAAGACTGCCACCTTGGGCACTGCTACTATGAGCACTGTCAAATGAGAACTTTCGCTATGAGAACTACCACCATGGGTATTTTCAACATGAGTACTGTCACCATGGGTATTGTCACCATTTGCACTGTCACCATGAGCACTATTACCGTGAGCTCTATCACAGTGAGCACTCTCACTGTGGTCAGTGTCACCATGAGCACTCTTGCCATGGCTACTGCCACAATGCGTACTGGCACCATGAGCCCTGTCACCATGTGCACTATCAGTGTGAGCACTCTCACCATGGTCACTGTCACCATGGGCACTGTTATGATGAGCACTGTCACCATAGGCAATGGCGACGTGGGAACTTTCACCATGGGCACTGTCATCATGGGCAGTGTCACCATGGGCACTATCACTGTGAGCACTGTCACCACGGGTACAGCTACCATGAGCAGTGTCATCATCGGTTGTGACCGTGTGCATTGTCACAATGAGAACTGTCAGCATGGGAACTGTCACCATTTTTCACTGCCACCATGTGCACTACCACCATGTGCACTGTCACCATGTGCACTATCTCCGTGAGAACTGTCACCATGAATGCTGTCATCATGAGCACTGTCACCAATGGCACAGCCACCTTGTGCACTGTTAACATGGTCACTATCACCATGAGCACTCTCACCATGGGAACTACCAACCTGGGCACTGTCATCATGTGCACTTTCACAATGGGAACTGCCACCATGGACACTATTAACTCGAGCACACTCACCATTCGAACTATCCCCAAGGGCACTGTCAGTTTCAGCACTATCACCATGGGTACTGCAACCATGACCACTGTCACCGTAAGCACTGTCCCCATTCTCTGTATCACCATGGGCACTGTCACCATGGGCACTATCACCTTGAGAACTGTCAGCCTGGGCACTGTCACCATGGGTATTGGGACTTTGGGCACTGTCACCATGAGCACTGTCACCTTGGGCACTGGCACAATGTGGACTGTCACCATGAGCACTGTCATCATGGGCAGTATCACCATTAGAAGTGTCACCGTGGTCGGTGTCACCATGGCCACACTCACCGTGAGCACTTTCACCATGAATATTGTGACCATGGGCACTTTCACCATGGGCAGTGTCCCCATGGACAATTTCACTGTTAGGACTTTCACCATGGACACTGTAACTATGGGCACTGTCCCCGTGGGCTCTGTCACCATGGGCACTTTCACCATGAGCACTGCCACTCTGACCACTCTCATCATAAGAACTGTCTCCATGGACACTTTCACGATGGGCACTTCCAACATGGGCACTATCACCATGAGCACTGTCAACAAGAGAACTGTCGTGGTGGGCAATGTCACCATGCGCAATGTCACCACAAGGACTATCACATTAAGCAATGTCACCATGGGCACTGTCACCATTTTGCACTGCCACCGTGTGAACTATCACCTTGGCACTGTCACCATGAACACTTGATCACTGAGTACTGTCATCATGGGTAATATCACCATGGGCACTGTCACCGTGAGAACTATCACCGTGAGCAATGCCATGATGGGCACTGGCGCCGTGGGTCTTTTCACTATTAGCACTGAAACAATGTGCACTATCACTGTGAGAAATCTCACCGTGCTAACTGTCCCCAAGGGCACTGTCGCAGAGAGAAAAGTCATCATGGGCACTGTCACAGTCAGTATTCTCACCATGGGCACTCTCATTGTGGGCAATGCCTCCGTGAGCACTATTACCATGAACACTGCTACCGTGAACACTCTCATGATAAGAACTGTCACCATGGGCACAGACACCATGGGCACTCTCACGGTGTGCACTGTCACCAGGGGCACTGTCACAATGGGCACTGTCACCATGAGCACTGGAACCATGGGCACTCTCACCATGGGCACTATCACCATGAGCAATATCACCATGGGCACTCTCAGTATTTTGCACTGCCACCAGATGCACCATGACCATGTGCACTGTCACCATGGGCAGTGTCACCATCGGTAGTCTCACCATGGGCACTGCCACCATGAGCACTGTCACCAAGAGCACTGTCACCACGAGCACTGCCACCATGACCACTGTCACAAGAACTGTCAGTATATGAACTGCCACCATGGGCACTTTCACCATGATTAATATCACCTGGGTAATGTCAACTTTGGCACTGTCAAGGTGCGTACTATCACAGTGAGAACTTCACCATGAGCACTCTCACCACGGGCACAGCCTTAATGCAGACTGTCATCACGAACACTGTCACCAAGGGCACTATCACGGTGATAACAGTCACCGTGGTTACTGTCACCATGGGCACTGTCACCATGAGCACTGTCACTAAGAGCATAATCAGCATAGACACTGTCACCATGAGAACCGTCAACATGGGCACTGTCAACATGGAGACTATCACCGTGAGCACTGTCACCATGAGCACTGTCCCCATGAGCAATTTCAACAGGATCACTTTCACCATGAGAACTCTCACCACGGGGACTCTCACCATTGGCACTGCCTCCGAGGGGTTGTCATGATGAGCACTATCACCATTGGCAGTGTCTCCATGGGCAGTGTCACCGTGAACACTCTCACTATTGGCACTATCACCATCGGCACTGTCAGCATCGGCATGGTCACCGTGAACACTGTCACAATGGGCATTGTCACACTGGGTGCTGTCACCTTGGCACAGTCACTGTTATTACTCTCACCATGGGCACTGTTATCTTGGGCACTGTCACCATGGGCTCTACCACCGTTGGCACTTTCACAATGGGAAGTATCCCCACGGGCTTTGTCAGCGTGGGCAATGTCACGCTGGGCACGGCCACCGTGATATCTATCACCATAGGCACTGTCACCATGGGCACTGTCACCATGAGCACGGTCACCCTGAGCACTGCCACAATGAGCACTGTCACTTATGGCACTCTCCTCATGAGAAGTGTCACCATGATCACTGTCACCATGGACAGGACACGCTGGGTATTGTCACCATGGGCACTGTCTATGAGCAGTCTCACCATGGGAATTGTCACCTTAGGTACTGTCACCATGGGCACTGTCACCGTGAACACTTTTACCATCAGCTCTGTTACCCTGGGTATTGTCGCCATGGGAACTATCACCGTGACAGTTGTGAACATGGGCACTCTCACCATGAGCAATGTCACCATGAATACTGTCACCCTGTGTATTGTCACCATGGGCACTGTCACCGTGAACACTACACCATGAGAAATGGGACTATGGGCACTGTCCCCATGGACACATTCACCATAGGATCTAACGCCGTGAACACTGTCACCATGAGCAATGTCACTGTGTACAGTTTCACCATACACACTATCACCATAAGCAATGTCACCATGAGCAATATCACCATGGGCACTGTCATCATTTTGCACTGCCACCATGTGCAGTGTCACCATGGGCAGTTTCACTATGAGAACTGTCACCATGGGTAATAGCACCATGGGCACTGTCACCGTGAACACTGTCACTATGAGAATTTTCACCATAGGCCCTGTCACCATGAGAATTGTCACCATCGGCACTGTCAACATACAGACTATAACCTTGAGCACTGTCACCATGAGCACAGACACCATGGTCACATTCAATGTAAGACCTGTCACCACGCGGACTATCAACATTGGCACTGTCACTGTGGGGTTGTCACCATGAGGACTATCACCATGGGCGATGTCACCATGGGAGGTTTCACCATGAGCACTGTCACTATTGGCACTCTCACCATCGGAACTGTCACCATGGGTTCTGTCACCATGGGCACTATCACCATGAGCAATATCACCATGGGCACTCTCACTATTTTGCACTGCCACCAGATGCACCATGACCATGTGCACTGTCACCATGGGCAGTGTCACCATTGGTAGTCTCACCATGGGCACTGCCACCATGAGCAATGTCACCAAGAGCACTGTCACCACGAGCACTGCCACCATGAGCACTGTCACAAGAACTGTCAGTATGAGAACTGCCACCATGGGCACTTTCACCATGATTACTATCACCTGGGTATTGTCACCTTTGGCACTGTCACCGTGCGTACTATCACCGTGAGAACTATCACCATGAGCACTGTCACCACGGGCACAGCCATAATGCGGACTGTCATCATGAACTCTGTCACCATGGGCACTATTACAGTGAGAACAGTCACGGTTGTCACTGTCACCATGGGCACTGTCACCGTGAGCACTGTCACTAAGAGCATTATCACCATAGGCACTGTCACACTGAGAACAGTCACCATGGGCACTGTTAACATGGAGACTATCACCTTGAGCACTGTCACCATGAGCACTGTCACCATGAGCAATTTCAACAGGATCACTTTCACCATGAGACTGTAACCACGGGGACTCTCACCATTGGCACTGCCTCCGAGGGGTTGTCATGATGAGCACTATCACCATGGGCAGTGTCTCCATGGGCAGTGTCACCATGAGCACTCTCACTATTGGCACTATCACCATCGGCATGGTCACCGTGAGCACTTTCACAATGGGCATTGTCACACTGGGTGCTGTCACCATGGGCACAGTCACTGTTAGCACTCTCACCATGGGCACTGTGATCTTGGGCACTGTCACCTTGGGCTCTGCCACCGTGGGCACTGTCACAATGGGAAAGTATCACCATGGGCTTTGTCAGCGTGGGCAATGTCACCCTGGGCACATCCACCATGATATCTATCACCATAGGCACTGTCACCATTGGCACTGACACCATGAGCACGGTCACCATGAGCACTGCCACAATGAGCACTGTCACTTATGGCACTCTCCTCATGAGAAGTGTCACCATGATCACTGTCACCATGGACAGGACACGCTGGGTATTTTCACCATGGGCACTGTCTATGAGAAGTCTCACCATGGGAATTGTCACCTTAGGTACTGTCACCATGGGCACTGTCACCGTGAACACACTTTCCATCATCTCTGTTACGCTGGATATTGTCACCATGGGAAATATCACCATGACAGTTGTGAACATGGGCAATCTCACCATGGGCACTATCACCATGAGCAATGTGACCATGAATACTTTCACCCTGTGTATTTTCACCATGGGCACTGTCACCGTGAGCACTACACCATGAGAATTGTGACTATGGGCGCTGTCCCCATGGTCACATTTACCATAGGAACTAACGCCGTGAACACTGTCACCATGAGAAATGTCACTGTGTGCAGTTTCACCATACACACTATTACCGCAAGGACTATCACCGTAAGAAATGTCACCATGAGCAATATCACCATGGGCACTGTCACCTTTTTGCACTGCCACCATGTGCAGTGTCACCATGGGCATTTTCACTATGAGAACTGTCACCATGGGTAATAGCACCATGGGCACTGTCACCGTGAACACTGCCACCAAGAGCACTGTCACCACGAGCACTGCCACCATGAGCACTGTCACAAGAACTGTCAGTATGAGAACTGCCACCTAGGGCACTTTCACCATGATTACTCTCACCTGGGTATTGTCACCTTTGGCACTGTCAACGTGCGTACTATCACCATGCGAACTATCACCATGAGCTCTGTCACCACGGGCACAGCCTTAATGCGGACTGTCATCATGAACACTGTCACCATGGTCTCTATCACGGTGAGAACAGTCACCGTGGTCACTGTCACCATGGGCACTGTCACCGTGAGCACTGTCTCTAAGAGCATAATCACCGTACGCACTGTCACCGTGAGAACAGTCACCATGGGCACTGTCAACATGGAGACTATCACCTTGAGCACTGTCACCATGAGCAATTTCAACAGGATCACTTTCACCGTGAGAACTGTCACCACGGGGACTCTCCCCATTGGCACTGCCTCCGAGGGGTTGTCATGATGAGCACTATCACCATGGGCAGTGTCTCCATGGGCAGTGTCACCGTGAGCACTCTCACTGTTGGCACTATCACCACCGGCACTGTCAACATCAGCATGGTCACCATGAGCATGGTCACAATGGGCATTGTCACACTGGTTGCTGTCACCATGCGCACAGTCACCATTAGCACTCACCATGGGCACTGTGATCTTTGGCACTGTCACCATGGGCTCTGCCACCGTTGGCACTGTCACTATGGGAAGTATCACCATGGGCTTTGTCAGCGTGGGCAATGTCACCCTGGGCACGGCCACCGTGATATCTATCACCATAGGCAGTGTCACCATGGGCACTGTCACCATGAGCACGGTCACCATGAGCACTGCCACAATGAGCACTGTCACTTATGGCACTGTCCTCATGAGAAGTGTCACCATGATCACTGTCACCATGGACAGGACACGCTGGGTATTGTCACCATGGGCACTGTCTATGAGCAGTCTCACCATGGGAATTGTCACCTTAGGTACTGTCACCATGGGCACTGTCACCGTGAACACTTTTACCATCAGCTCTGTTACCCTGGGTATTGTCACCATGGGATCTATCACCGTGACAACTGTGAACATGGGCACTCTCAGCATGAGCAATGTCACCATGAATACTGTCACCCTGTGTATTGTCACCATGGGCTCTGTCACCGTGAGAACTCTCACCATGGGCACTGTCACAGTCAGCAGTGTCCATGGGCACTGTCACCGTGGGCACTGCCACTGTGACCATTATTACCATGAACACTGCTACCTTGAGCACTATCATCATACGTAGTGTCACCATGGGCACTGTCACCATTGGCACCGCCACCATGGGCACTCTCACAGTGAGCACTGTCAGCAGGGGCACTGCCACCATGGGCACGTTCACCATGAGCAATATAACCATTCTCACTGTCACCATGGGCACTATCACCGTGAGCACTTGTACCATGGGCACTGTCACCATGGGCACTGTCACCATCAATACCCTCACCATGGGAACTGCCACCATGAGCAATGTCACCACGAGCACTGTCACCACGAACACTGCCACCTAGGGCACTTCCACCATGAGCACGGTCACCATGGGTACTCCCATCATGGGCACTGTCATCATGAGCATTTTCACCATGGGAACTCTCACAATGGGCACTTTCACCATGGGCACTATCAACGTTAGGACTGTCACCATGGGCTCTATCACCTTGAGCAGTATCACTATGGTCACTGTCACCATGCGCACACTCACTGTGGCAGTGTCACCGTGGGAACTGTCCCAATGAGCATTGTCATCATAGGCACTGTCACCATGAGAACTGTCACCATTCGCACTTTCACCACGGGCACTATCAACTTGAGCAGTATCACCATGTGCATTTTCACCATGGGCGTGGTCACCAAGTACACTATTGCTATGCTCAATATTACTGTGAGCACTGTCACCATGTGTACCTTAACCACAGGCACTATCACTGTGCGCAATATCACCATCGGCACTATCACTGTGATCACTCTCACCTTGGACACTATCACCGTGAGCATGATTACCATGGACACTGTCTCCATTTGCACTGCCACCTTCGGTAATCTCACCATGGGAACTGACACCATGAACACTGTCACCATCGGTACCCTCACCATGAGAACTGCCACCATGGGCAGTGTCACCATTTGGCACTGCCAACATGCGCACTCTCACCATGGGCATTGTCACTATGGGCAATTTATCATTGAGTATTGTCACCATGGGTAATATCACCATGGGAACTGTCACTGTGAGAACTATCACTGTGAGCAATATAATGATGGGCAATTGTGCCATGGGCCTTGTCACTATGAGCACTGTCCCAATGGGCACTGCCACCGTGAGCATTATTACCATGAACACTGCTACCGTGAGCACTATCATCATAAGTTCTGTCACCATGGTCACTTTCACTTTTGACACTGTCCATGGGCACTGACATTGTGGGCACTTCCACCATAAGCATTGTTATCATGAACACTGCTACCGTGAGCATTATCTTCATAAGTACTGTTACCATGGTCACTGTCAGTTTTGACACTCTCCATGGGCACTATCATTGTGGGCACTGCCACCGTGATGATTATTGTCATGAACACTGCTACCGTGAGCACTATCATCATAAGTTCTGTCACCATGGTCACTGTCACTTTTGACACTGTCCATGGTCACTGTCATTGTGGGCACTGACACCGTGAGCATTATTACCATGAACACTGCTACCGTGAGCACTATCATCATAAATACTGTCACCATGAGCACTGTCACCATTTCCATGGCCACCATGGACACTCTCACCCTCTGCACTGTAACCAGTGGCCCTGCCACCATGGGCACTGTCACCATGAGCACTGTCACTGTGGACACTGTCACCATGGGCCCTCTCACTATTTTCCACTGCCACCAGGTGCACTACAACCATGGTCACTGTCACCATTCGCAGTATCACCATGAGCACTGTAACCATGGGCACTGTCACCATGTGCAGTGTCACCATCAGTACTCACACCATGGGCACTGTCACAGTGAGTTCTGTCACCATGGGCACATTCACAGTGACCACTATCACTGTGAGGGTTGTGACCATGGGCACTGTCACCATGGGCAGTGTCCCCATGGACAATTTCACTGTGAGCACTGTCACCATGAGTACTGTCACCCTGGGTTTTGTCACCATGGGCACTATCACCGTGAGAATTGTGAACATGGGCAATGTCACCATGGGCACTATCACCATGGGCACTATCACCATGAGCAATGTCACCATGAGAACTGTCACCCTGTGTATTTTCACCATGGGCGCTGTCACCATGAGCACTACACTGTGAGAATTGTGACTATGGGCACAGTTACCATGGGCACTTTCACAATAGGCACTATCACTGTGAGCACTGTCACCATGAGAACTGTCACTGTGTGAAGTGTCACCATGCACAATAACACCATATGGACTATCACCATAAGCAATGTCACCATGAGCAATGTCACCATGGGCACTGTCACCATTTTGCACTGCCACCATGTGACGTGTCACAATGGGCACTTTAACTATGAGTACTGTCACCATGGTAATATCACCATGGGCACTGTCACCGTGAGAACTCTCACTGTGCGGCATGTCTCGATGGTAACTTGCACCATGGGCATTGTCACTATGAGCACTGTCACAATACGCACTATCATCATGAGAAATCTCACTGTGCTAACTGTCCCTATGGGTACTGTCACCTTGAGAACTGTCACCATGGGGCACTGGCATAGTGGGCACTGCCACCATGGGCAATGTCACTATGGGCACCATCACTGTGAGCACTGTCAAAATGAGCACGTCACCATGGTCAGTGTCAACATGGGTTCTCTCTCCAAGGGAAATTTCTCCATGAGCACTGTCACCAAAGGCTTTGTCACCCTGAGCATTGTCACCATGGACACTGTCACCAGGGGCACTGCACTATGGGCACTGTCCGTTTGAGCACGGTCACCATGGGTAATGCAACCATGAACACTGTCACCATTGGCAGTATCATCATGTGCACTGTCACCATGGGCACTATCACCATGAGAACTGTCAGCATGGGCAATGTCACTGTGGGAACTGGCACCGTGGGCACTGCCACCATGGGCAATGTCACCATGGGCAATATCACTGTGAACATTGTCACTGTGTGCTGTGTCACCATGCACACTATACCGCAAGGACAATCACCTTAAGCAATGTCACCATGACCAATGTCACCATGGGAGCTGTCACCATTTTGCACTACCACCATGTGCGGTGTCACTATGGGCACTTTATCCATGAGTACTGTCACGGTGGGTAATATCACCATGGGCAATGTCAGTGTGAGAACTGTCACGGTGCAGAATGTGTCGATGGGCCCTAGAACCATGGGCATTGTCACTATTAGCACTATAACAATGGGCACTATCACAGTGAGAATTCTCACCGTGCTAACTGTCCCCATGGGCACTGTCACTGTGAAAACTGTCACCATGGGCACTGTCACTGTCAGTATTGTCACCATGGGCACTGACATTGTGGGCCCTGCCACCGTGAGGACTATTACCATGAACACTGTTACCCTGAGCACTATGATCAAAAGCACTGTTACCATGGGCACTCTCACTATTGGCACTGCCAGCATGGGCAATATCACGGTGTGCACTGTCACCCTCGCAACTGCCACCTTGGGCTCTGTCACCCTGAACAATGTAACAATGCCCATTATCACCGTGTGCACTGTCACCATGGGCACTATCATCATGAGCACTCTCAGCATGTGCACTGTCAGTATTTTGCAGTCTCACCAGGTGCACTACCACCATGGGCCCTGTCACTATTAGCATTGTCACCAAGAGAACTGCCACCTTGAGCAATGCAGTTATGACCACTGTTACCATGAGAAATGTCGCTTTGATAACTGCCACCATTTGTATTTTCACCATGAGTGCTGTCACCATGGGTATAGTCACCATTTGTACTGTCAACATGAGCACTATTATCGTGAGAACCATCACCGTGAGCACTCTCACTGTGGTCACTGTCACCGTGAGCAGTGTCACCATAGGCAATGTCATCATGGGCACTGTCACCGTAGGCATGGTCACCATGTGCACTGCCACCATTGGAACTGTCACTGTGAGCACTGTCACCATGGTACTGAAACCATGAGCACTTTCACCATGAGCACTGTCAGCATGGGTTGTCACCATGTGCACTCTCACCATGAGCACTGCCACCATGGGCACTGTCACCATTTTTCACTTCCACCATATGCAATACCACCATGGGCACTCTCACCATGGGCAATATCACCATAAGCACTGTCACCATGAGTACTGCCATCCTGTGCATTGTGACCTAGGGCACGGCCACCATGTGCACTGTTGCCATGGTCACTATCACCGTGAGCACTCTCACCATGGGAAGTGTCATCATGAGCACTTTCAACATGGGCACTGTCACCTTGGGCACTATCAACTTGAGAAATCTCACCATGGACAATATAACCATGAGCAGTATCACCAAGGGTACTGTTACCGTGGGCACTGTCACAATGGGCAGTGTCACCATGAGAATTTTCACCATAGGCACTGTCATAGTGAGAACTATCACCATGTGTACTGTCACCATGGGCACTGGAACAATAGGCACGGCCACCAAGTGTAGTATCACCATGGGTATTATCACTGTGAGGACTGTCATCATGGGCACTATCACAATGAGCTGTATCACCATTTGTATTGTCAACATTGGCACTGTCAGCATGGGCACCACCACCAAGTGCACTCTCATTATGGGCACTATTACGGTGAGCACTGTCACCATGGGCACTTTAACCATGGGCATTATCACCGTGAGCAGGGTTACCATGGGCACTGTCACCATGTGTAGTGTCAGCATCGGTACTGTCACCATGAGAAATGTCACCAGGTGTACTATCACCATGAGCAGTGTCACCATGAGCACTGCCAACTCGGAACTCCCGCCATGAGCACTGATTCCATGAGAACTGTCACTGTGAGTACTGCCACCATGGGCACTTTCACCATCAGTACTGTCACCATGAGTATTGTCACTATGGGCAGTGTCACCGTGAGAACTGTCGCTTTGGGTACTGGCAAAATGTGGACTGTCACCATGAGCCCTGTCTGCATGGGCACTATCACTGTTAGAACTGTCACCGTGCTCACTGTCATCATGGGAACTGCCATCATGGACACTGTCAGTTTGAGCATTGTCAGCATGGGAATTGCAACCATGAACTGTGTCACCATGAGCACTGCCACGATAGGCAATATCACCATTTGCACTGTCACCATGGACACTGTCACCATTAGCAGTATCACCGTGAGGGTTGTGACCATGGGCACTGTCACCATGGGCAATGTCACCATGGGAACTGTCACCATTTTGCACTGCCACCATTTGCACTACAACCATGTGCACTATCACCATGGACACTATCACCCTGAGCACTGTCAGCATGAGTACTGTCATCATGGGCATTTTCACCAAGGACATGGCCACCATGTGCACTCTTACCATGGTCACTATCACTGTGAGCACTGTCACCATGGAAACTACCAACATGGGCACTGTCATCATGATCATTTTCACCATGGGAACTGTCACCATGGGCACTTTCACCATGGGCACTATCAACTTGAGGACTGTCACCGTGGGCACTATCACCATGAGCATTATCTCCATGGTCACTCTCACCATGTACACTGTCACTGTGGCAGTGTCACCATGTTCACTGTCACGATGAGCATTGTCACCATAGGCACTGTCACTGTGAGAACAGTCACCGTGCAAATGTCTCGATGGGCTCTGGCACCATGGGCATTTTCACTATGAGCACTGTGAGAATAAGTACTATCACCATGAGAAATCTCACTGTGCTAACTGTACCCATGGGCACTGTCACCATGAGAACTGTCAACATGGGCACTGTCACTGTTTGTACTGTCACCATGGGCAATGTCATTGTGGGAACTGCCACCATGAGCACTATTATCATGAACACTGTTATCGTGAGCACTATGATGGAAAGCACTCTTAATATGGGCACTCTCACCATTGGCACTGCCATCATGGGCCCTATCACTGTGTGTACTGTCACCATGGCCCTTGCCACCTTAGTCTCTATCACCATGAACACTGTAACAATTCACATTATCACTGTGTGCACTGTCACCATGCGCACTATCACTATGAGCACTTTCAGCCCGTGCACTGTCACTGTTTTGCACTGTCACCAGGTACACTATCTCCATGTGCACTATCACCACGTGCACTATCACCATGATCACGGTTACCATGGGCATTGTCACAATGTGCACTGTCAGGATCGGTAATGTCCCCATGGGAACTGCCACCAAGAACACTGTCACCATGAGCACTGTCACCACGAGCCCTGCCACCTTGGGCACTGCTATTATGAGTACTGTCACCATGAGAACTGCCACTATGAGAACTGCCACCATGGGTATTTTCCCCATGAGTATTGTCACCATGGGTATTGTCACCATTTGCACTGTCACCATGAGCACTATTACCATGAGCACTATCACTGTGAGCCCTGTCACCATGGGCAATGTCATCATGGGCAGTATCACCGAGGACTCTGTCACATTGGGTGCTGCCACCATGGGCACTTTCACTGTGAGCACTGTCATCATGGGTACTGCAACCATGAGCACTGCCACCATGAGCACTCAGCATGGGTTGTCACCGTGTGAACTCTCACCATGAGCACTGTCACCATGGGAACTGTCACCATTTTTCATTGCCACCATGTGCACTACAACCGTGTGCACTGTCACCATGGGCACTATCACCGTTTTCACTGTCACCATGAGTACTCTCATCACGGGCACTCTCACCAAGGGCACAGCAACCATGTGCACTGTTACCATGGTCCCTATCACCGTGAGCACTGTCACCATGGGAATTACCAACATGGGCATTGTCATTATGAGCACTTGCACAATGGGAACTATCACCATGGGCACTATCAGCATGAGGACTCTCACCATGGGCACTATCACCATGGGCTTTGTCACCGTGAGCACTGTCACTGTGGCCAATGTCACCATGGGCAATGTCACCATGAGGATTGTGACCACAGGCACTGTCATAGTGAGAACTATCACCATGGGCATTATCAGTGTTAGCACTATCACCATGTGTTCTTTTACCATGGGCACTGTCACAATTGGCACAGCCAACAAGTGTACTATCACCATGGGCACTATCACCGTTAGGACTGTCACCATGTGCACTATCACCATGAGCTGTATCACCATGGGCACCCTCACCATGAGAAGTGTCACCGTGGGCATTGTCACCATGGACACTATCACCATGAGCAGTATCACCATGTGTACTGTCACCATGGGCACTGTCACGATAGGCACGGCCTCAATGTGAACTATCACTATGGACACTATTACCATGAGCACTATAACCATGAACACTATCACCCTGAGCACCATCACCATGGGAACTATCACCGTGAACACGGTTACCATGGGCACTGTCAACATTTTTTAATGCCACCATGTGCACTAAAACCATGTGCACTGTCTCCAAGTGCATTATCACCATGAGCACTGTCACCATGGGCACTGTCACCATTTTTCTCTGCCAACATGTGCACTAAGACAATGTGCACTGTCAACATGGCCACTATCACCGTGAGCAGTGCCACCATGAGTATTATCATCATGGGCATTTTCACCAAGGGCACGGCCAACATGTGTACTCTTACCATGGTCAGTATCACTGTGAGCACTTTCACCATGGGAACTGTCATCATGGGCACATTCACCATGGGCCCTATCAACTTGAGGACTGTCACCATGGTCACTATCACCATGAGCATTATCACCATGGACACTGTCAACATGAGAACTGTCACCATGCGCACTTTCACCATGGGCACTATCACCTTGAGAAGTATCACCATGTGTACTGTCACCATGTGCATGGTCAGCAAGTGCACTCTCACTATGCTCACTATTACGGTGAGCACAGTCACCACGGGCACCTTAACCATGAGCACTTCCACCATGAGAACTATCACCATCAGCACTTTCACCGTGATCACTGTCACCATGGGCACTATCACCGTGAGCATGGTTACCATGGGCAATCTCACCATGTGCACTGCCACCATCGGTACTCTCACCATGGGAACTGCCACCATGAGCACTGTAACCACGAGCACTGCCACTTAGGGCACTGCCACGGTGATCACTGTCACCATTGGCACTATCACTGTGAGCATGGTTACCATGGGCAACCTCACCATGTACACTGCCACAATCGGTAATCTCACCCTGGGAAATGCCATCATGAGCACTGTCTCTATGAGCACTGCCACTTAGGGCACTGCCACCATGAGCACTGTCACCTTGAGAACTGTCACTATAAAAATCGCCACAATGGGCACTTTCATGATGAGTACTGTCACCATTGGTATTGTCACTTTGGACACTGTCACTGTGAGCACTGTCACGTTGGGCACTGGCACAATGCATACTGTCACCATGAGCACTGTCACCATGAGAACTGTCAATATAAAAACCGCCACAATGGGCACTTTCACAATGAGTACTGTCACCATGGGTGTTGTCACTATGGGCACTGTCACTGTGAGCACTGTCATGTTGGGCACTGGCACAATGCGGACTGTCACCATGAGCACTGTCACCATGGGCACTATCACCGTTAGAATTGTCACTGTGGTCAGGGTCACCATGGACACTGTCACTGTGAGCACTGTCACAATGGGCAATATCACCCCTTGCAGTGTCACCATGGCCAGTGTCACCGTGAAGGTTGTGACCATGGGCACTGTCACCATGGGCAGTGTACCCTTGGACAATTTCGCTGAGAGTACTGTCACAATGGGCACTATCATATTGGACACTGTCACCGTGGGCTCTGTCACCATGGGCACTTTCACCGTGAGCACTGCCACTGTAACCACTCTCACCATAAGCACTGTCACCATGGGCACTGTCAGCATTTTTCACTGCCACCATGTGCACTACCACAATGTGCACTGTCACCATGGACACTATCACTGTGAGCACTGTCACCATGATTACTGTCATTAAGGGCACTCTCAACAAGTTCACAGCTACCATGTGCACTGTTACCATGGTCACTATCACTGTGAGCACAGTCACCATGGGAACTATCAATGTGGGCAATGTCATCATGAGCACTTTCACAATGGGAACTGTCACCATGGGCACTCTCAATGTTAGGCCTCTCAACATGGGCACTCTCACCACGGGCACTCTCACCACGGGCACTGTCACCATGGGCACTGTCACCATGAGAATTTCACCATAGGCACTGTCATAGTGAGAAATGTCACCATGTGCACTGTAACCATGGGCACTATCACTGTTAGCACTATCACCATGTGCACTGTCACCATGGGCACTGGCACAATGGGCACGGCCACAAAGTGTATTATCACCATGGGCACTATCACTGTGAGGACTGTCACCATGGGCACTATCACCATGAGCTGTGTCACCATGGGCATTCTTACCGTGAGAAATGTCACCATGGGCATGGCCACTAAGTTCACTATCGCTTTGGGCAGTATTACCGTGAGCACTGTCACCTTGGGCAGTTTAAACATGGGCACTATCACCATGAGCATTGTCACCATGGGCACTATCACTGTGAGCACGGTTACCATGGGCACTTTCACCATTTTTCACTGCCACCATGTGCACTACAACCATGTGCACTGGCACCATAGGCACTATCCCCGGGAGCACTGTCATCATCAGTACTGTCATCATGTTCATTGTCACCAAGGGCACAGCCACCGTATTCACTCTTACCATGGTTAGTATCACTGTGAGCACTTTCACCATGCGAACTACCAACATGGGCAATGTCATCATGAGCACTTTCACCATGCGAACACTCACAATGGGCACTTTCACCATGGGCACTATCAACGTGAGGATTCTTCCCATGGGCACTATCAGCTTGAGCAGTATCACCATGGTCACTGTCACCATGGGCACTATCACCGTGAGCACTCTCACCACCAGTACTGTCATCATGGGCATTGTCACCAAGGGCACGGCCACCATATGCACTGTTTCCATGGTCAGTATCATTGTGAGCACTGTCACCATGGGAACTACCAACATGGGCACAGTCATCATGAACACTTTCACCATGGGAACTCTCACCATGGGCACTTTCACCATGGGAACTATCAACGTGAGGACTATCACCATGGGCACTATCACCATTGTCACTGTCACCATTGCCACTGTCACCGTGACACTGTAAGCATGGTCACTGTCACGATGAACATTGTCAGCATAGGCACTGTCACCGTGAGAACTCTCACCATGTGCACTGTCAACATGGGCACTATTACCTTGAGCAGTATCACCATGTGCTGTGTCACCTTGGGCACGGTCACCAAGTGTACTATCACCATAGGCACTATCACTGTGAGGACTGTCACCATGAGCTGTATCAACATGGGCATTCTCACCGTGAGAAATGTCACCATGGGCACGGCCACTAAGTTCACTATCACCGTGAGGACTGTCACCATGGGCACTATCACCATGAGCTGTATCACCATGGGCATTCTCACGGTGAGAAATGTCACCATGGGCACAGTCACTAAGTTCACTATCACCATGAGCAGCATCAACATCAGCACTGTCACCATGGGCACTGTCACCATGGGCATTGTCACCATAGGCAATGTTATAGTGAGAACTATCACCATGCACACTGTCACATTGACACTATCACCATTAGCCGTATCACCATGTGTACTGTCACCATGGCACTATCACCATGAGCATTGTCACCATGAGTACAGTCATCATGGGCATTGTCACCAAGGGCACAGCCAACATGTGCACACGTACCATGGTCAATATCACTGTTAGGACTGTCACTATGGGAACTACCAACATGGGCACTTTCATAATGAGCATTTTCACCATGGGAACTGTCACCATGGGCACGTTCAACATGGGCACCTTTAACTTGAGGACTGTCACCATGGGCCCTATCAGCATGATGTCTCTCACCATGGGCACTATTGCCATGGACACTATCACCTTGAGCATTATCACCATGAGTAATGTCACCATGGGTATTGTCACTATGGTCCTTATCAGCATTAGAGCTGTCACCATGGACGCTGTCACCATGAGCACTATCAGCATGGGCATTGCACCCTAGGTACTCTAACTATGGGCACTTTTACTGTGAGCACTGTTACCATGAGCTCTGTCACCCTGGGTATTGTCACCATGGGCACTATCACCATTAGAATTATGATCATGGGCACTGTCACCATGGACACTATCACCATGAGCACTGTCACCATGAGTACTGTCACCCTGGGTATTGTCACCAGGGGCACTGTCACCGTGAGCTATACACCGTGAGAATTGTGACTATGGGCACTTTCACCAGGAACAATACCACCATGGGCACTGTCACCATGTGCACTATCACCGTGAGCAAGTTGACCATGGGCACTGTCACAATGTGCAGATTCACCTTCGTTACTGTCCCCATTGGAACTGACACCACAAGCCCTGTCATCATTAGCAATGTCACCACAAGCACTGCCACCTTGGGCACTGTTACTATGAGCACTGTCACCATGAGAACTGTCGCTATGAAAACTGTCACCATGTGTATTTTCACCATGAGTACTCTCACTATAGGTATTGTCATCATTTGCACTGTCAGCATCAGCAATATTACAGTGAGCACTATCACGGTTAGCACTTTCACCATGGGCAGTTGCAACATTCGCACTGTCGCCATAAGCCTGTCACCAGGGGCACTATCGCCGTAAGCACTGTCACCATAGGCAATGGCACCATGGGCACTGTCACCATGGGAAATGTCATAACGGGCAGTGTCACCTTAGGAACTGTTAACATGGGCATTGCCACAATGGGCACTGTCACTGTGAGCACTGTCAACAAGAGCACTGTCATGGTGGGAAATGGCACCATGCGCTCTATCACTGCAAGTACTATCTCCTTAAGCAATGTCACCAAGGGCACTTTCACCATGGGCAGTGTCACCGTGGGCACTGTCAACATGGGTACTGCAACCTTGCGCACTGTCACCGTGAGTAATGACAGCATGGGTTGTCACCATGTGCACTGTAACCATGAGCACTGTCAACATGGACATTATCACCGTGAGCACTGTCACCATCGGAACTGTCATCATGGGCATTGTCACCAAGGGCACAGCCACCATATGCATTCTTTCCATGGTCAGTATCAATGTGAGCACTGTCACCATGGGAAATACCAACATGGGCACTGTCATCATGAGCACTTTCAGTGTGGGAACTCTCACCATAGGCACTTTCACCATGGGAACTATCAACGTGAGGAATGTAACCATGGGCACTATCACCTTGTGCAGTATCACCATGGTCACTGTCACCATTGGCACTGTCACTGTGGCAGTGTCACCATGGGTACTGTCACGATTATCATTGTCATCATAGGCACTGTCACTGTGAGAAGTGTCACCATGAGCACTGTCACCATGGGCACTGTCACCATGGCAGTTTCACCATGGGCAATGTCAGGATGAGCATTGTCAACATAGGCACTGTCACCGTGAGAACTGTCACCATGCGCACTGTCAACTTGGGCATTATCACCTTGAGCAGTATCACCATGTGTACTGTCACCATGGGCACGATCACCAAGTGCACTATCACTATGCTCACAATTACCATGAGCAGTGTCACCATGGGCACCTTAACCATGGGCACTATCACCATGAGCACTATCACCATCGGCACTATCACTGTGAGCACTGTCACCATGGGGACTGTAACTGTGATCACGGTTACCATGGGGAATTTCACCTTGTGCACAGCTACCATCGATACTCTCACCATGGGAACTGCCACCATGAGCACTGTCACCATGAGCACTGCCACATAGGGCCCTGACACCATGAGCACTGTCACCATGGGAAATCCAAACATGGGCACTGTCATCATGAGCACTTTCTCCATGAGAACTGTCACCATGGACACTTTCACCATGGGCATTATCAACGTTAGGACAGCCACCATGGGCAATATCACCTTGAGCAGTATCAACATGGCCACAGTCACGATGAGCATTGTCTCCATAGGCAGTGTCACCGTGAGAAACGTCAACATGTACAATGTCACTGTTGACACTATCACCGTGAACATGGTTACCGTGGGCGCTGTCACCATGTGCACTGCCACCATCGGTAATCTCACCATGGGAACTGCCCCTATGAGCACTGTCACCATGAGCTCTATCACCACGAGCACTGCCACCTAGGGAACTACTACCATGAACACTGTCACCATGAGAACTGTCACTATGAGAATTGCCACCATGGGCACTTTCACCATGAGTATTGTCTCCATGGGTATTTTGACTATGGGCACTGTCACCATGATCACGGTCACCTTGAGCACTGGCACAATGCGGACTGTCACCATGAGCACTGTCAGCATTCGAACTGTCACCACGGTCACAGTCAGCATGGGCACTGTCACTGTGAGCACTGTCACGATAGGCAATGTCACCGTTTGCACTGTCACCATGGGCACTCTCAGAGAGACATCTATCACCGGGTGGTAACCATTGGAACAGTAACCATTGGCAGTGTCCCCATGGAATATTTCACTGTGAGTACTGTCACCATGGACACTATCACTATGGGCAATGTCACCGTGGGCTCTGTCACCATGGGCAGTTTCACCGGGAGCACTGCCAATGTGACTACTCTTACTATAAGCGCTGTCACCATGGGCAATTTCACCATGGGCATTTCCACCGTGGACCATATCAACATGAGCACTGTCACCAAGAGCACTGTCATGGTGGGAAGTGGCACCATGTGCACTATCACCACAAGGGCTATTACCTTAAGAAATGTCACCATGAGCATTGTTATCATGTGCACTGTCACCATGGACACTATCACCATGAGCGATCTCACCATGAGTACTGTCATCATGGGCAAAGTCACCAAGGGCACGGCCACCATCTGCAATCTTACCATGGTCACTATCACTGTCAGCACTCTCACCATGGGAAATAACAACATGGGCACTCTCATCATGAGCACTTTCACCATGTGAACTATCACCATGGGCACTTTCATCATGAGCACTATCAACGTGAGAACTCTCACCATGGGCACGGTCACCATGAGCATTGTCACCATAGGCACATTCACCATGAGAACTGTCACCATGTGCACTGTCAACAAGGGAACTATCACCTTGAGCAGTATCACCATGTGTACTGTCACCATGGGCACTGTCACCATGGGCACGGTCACCGAGTACACTATCACTATGCTCACTCTTACTGTGAGCACTGTCACCATGGGCAACTTAACCATGGGCACTATCACCATGGGCACTATCAACATTGGCACTACCACCGTGATAACTGTCACCATGGGTCATATCATCCTGAGCAAGGTTACCATGGGCACTGTCACCATGTGCACTGCCCCATCGTTACTCTCACCATGGGAAATGCCACCATGAGAAATGTCACCATGAGCACTGTCACCACGAGCACTTCCACCTAGGGCACTGCCACCATGAGAACTGTCACCATGAGAACTCTCACTATGAGAATTGCCACCATGGGTAATTTCTCGATGAGCATTCTCACCATGGGTATTTTCACCTTGGGCACTGTCACTGTGAGAAGTATTACCATGAGCACTTTCACTGTGAGCACTGTAACCATGGGCACTGGCACAATGGGGACTGTCACCATGAGCCCTGTCACCATGGGCAACGTCACCGTGAGGAGTGTCACCATAGGCAAAGTCACCGTGGGCACTGGCACCATGGGCACTGTCATTTTGAGCACTGTCACCGTGGGTAGTGCAACCATGAGCACTGTCACCATGAGCACGATCACCATTGGCAGTATCACCATGTGCACGCTCACCATGGGCACTATCACCATGAGACTGTCAGCATGGGCACTGTCACTGCGTGCACTATCACCGAGAGCAAGGTTACCATTGGTACTATCACAATGTGCAGTGTCACCATCAGTACTGTTCCCATGGGAACTGCCATCAAGAGCACTGGCACCAAGAGCACTCCCACCACGAGCACTGCCACCTTGGGCACTGTTATTATGACAAGTCTCACCATGAGAATTTTCACTATGAGAACTGCCACCATGGGTATTTTCACCATGGTACTGTCACCATGGGTATTGTCATCATTAGCACTGTCACCATGCGTAATATTACCGTATACACTATCACCGTGTTAACTGCCACAATGGGCACTGGCACAGTAAGGATTTTCACCATGAGCGCTGTCACCATAGGCACTATCACAGTGAGCACTCTCACTGTGGTCACTGTCACCATAAGCACTGTCACCATAGGCAATGTCACCATGGGCACTGTCACCATGGTCACTGTCATCATGGTCACTGTCACTGTGGACACTGTCACCATGGGCATAGCTACCATGGGCAATGTCAGTGAGTACTGTAAACATGGGTATTGCAACGATGAAAACTGTCACCATGAGCACTGTCAACATTGGCAGTATCACCATGTGCACTGTCACCATGGGCTCTATCATCATGGGAACTGTCAGCATGTGCACTGGCACCGTGGGCACTGCCACCACGGGCAATGTCACCATGGGCATTATCACCGTGAGCACTGTCAACATGAGCACATCACCATGGGCACTGTCAACATGAGTGCTCTCCAAGGGTAATGTCACCATGAGAATTGTCACCATGGGCAATTTCACCTTGAGCATTGTCACCAAAGTCATTACCACGATGAGAAATGTCACTGTGGGCACTGTCACCAGGGGCACTATCACCTTGAGCAGTATCACCATGTGTACTGTCACCATGGACACTGTCACCATGGGCACTTTCACCAAGGGAATTGTCACCATAGGCACTGTCATAGGGGGAACTATCACTAAGTGAACCGTGGTTTCAATCTCTGTTAGCACTATCACCATGTGTACTGTCACCATGGGCAGTGTCATAATGGCCACGGCCACCAACTGTACTATCACCATCAGCACGATCAGTGTGAAGACTGTCACCATGGGCACTATCACCATGAGCTGTATCACCATGGGCACTCTCACCGTGAAAAGTGTCTCCATTGGCACTGTCACCATGGACACTATCACCTTGAACAGTATCACCATGTGTACTGTCACCATGGTTACTGTCACCATGGGCATGGCCACCAAGTGCACTATCAAGATGCTCACTATTACCGTGAGCACTATCACCATGGGCACTTTAACCATGGGCACTATCACTGTGAGCAATGTCTCCATGGGCAATATCACCGTGAGCACGTTTACCATGGGAACTGTCACCAGTTTTCACTGCCACCATGTACACTACAAATATGTGCACTGTCACCATGAGCACTATCACCGTGAGCACTGTCACCATGAGTACTGTCATAGTTGGTATTGTCACCAAGGGTACGGTCACCATGTGCACTCTTATGATGGTCAGTATCACTGTGAGCACTCTCACCACTGGAACTACCGACATGGGCAGTATCATCATGAGCACTTTCACCATGCAAACTGTCACCATGGGCACTTTCACCTTGGGTAGTATCAACGTGGGAACTGTCACCATGGGCAGTGTCACGATGAGAATTGTCACCATAGGAACTGTCACCGTGAGAACTGTCACCATGTGCACTGTCACCATGGGCAGTATCACCTTGAGCAGTATCACCATGTGTACTCTCACCATGGGCACTCTCACCATGGGCATGGTCACCAAGTGCACTATCCCTATGCTCACTATTACTGTGAGCACTGTCACCATGGGCAACTTTACCATGGGCTCCATCATCGTGAGCATTGTCACCATGGACACTATAACCATGAGCACTTTTACCATGGGCCTTGTCACCATGTGTAGTGTCACTATCGGTACTGTCACCATGGGAAATGCCACCAGAAGCACTATCACCATGAGTACTGTCACTGTGAGCACTGCCACCTCAGAACTGCCACCATGAGCACTGTCACCATGAGAACTATCACTATGAAAACTGCCACCATGGGCACTTTCACCTTCAGCACTGTCACCATGGGTATTTTCACTATGGGCACTGTCAATGTGAGCACAGTCACCATGGGCACTGTCACCATTTTTCACTGCCAACATGTGCACTACAACCATGGGCACTGTCACCATGTGCACTATCACCGTGAGCAGTGTCACCATGATTACTGTCACCATGGACACTGTCACCATGGGCACGGCCACAAAGTGCACTATCAGTATGGGCACTATTACAGTGAGCACAGTCACCATGGGCAGTTTAACCATGAGCACTATCACTGTGAGCAATATCACCATGGGCACTATCACCATAAGCACGGTTACCATAGGCACTGTCACCAATTTTCACTGCCACCATGTGCACTACAAAAATGTGCACTGTCACCATGGGCACTATCACCGTGAGCACTGTCACCATCAGTACTGTCATCATGGGCATTGTCACCAAGGACACGGCCACCGTCTTCACTCTTAACGTGGTTAGTATCACAGTGAGCACTGTCACCATGGGAACTACCATCATGGGCAATGTCATCATGAGCACTGTCACCATGGGAACTCTCACAATGGGCAATTTCACCATGGGCACTATCAACTTGAGGACTCTCACCATGGGTACTATCACCTTGAGCAGTATCACCATGGTCATTTTCACCATTGGCACTGTCACCGTAGCAGTGTCACCATGGGCATTGTCACGATGAGCCTTGTCATCATAGGCACTGTCATCATGAGAAGTTTCACCATGCGCACTGTCACCATGGGCACTATCACCTTGAGCGGTATCACCATGTGTACTCTCAGCATGGGCACTGTCACCAAGTGCACTATCAGTATGCTCACTATTACCATGAGCACTGTCACCATGGACAACTTAACAATGGGCACTATCAACGTGAGCACTATCACCATGGGCAAAATCACCATGAGCACTGTCACCATGGGCACTATCACCTTGAGCACGTGTACCATGGGCAGTGTCACCATGTTCACTGCCACCATCTGTACTCTCACCATGGGAACTGCCACCATGATCAATGTCACCATGAGCACTGTCACCACAAGCACTGCCACCTAAGGCACTGCCAACATAAGCACTCTCACCATGGGAACTATCACCATGGGCACATTCACCATGGGCACTATCAACGTTAGGACTGTCACCATGGGCTGTATCACCATGAGCAGTATCACCATCGTCACTCTCACTGTGGGCCCTGTCACCATGGCAGTGTCACCGTGGCAGGGTCACCATGGGCTCTGTCATGATGAGCATTTTCACCATAGGCAGTGTCACCGTGAGAACTGTCACTGTGCACACTGTCAATATGGGAACTATAAACTTGAGCTGTATCACCATTTGTATTGTCACTATCACCATTGGCACTATCACTGTGATCACTGTCACCATGGGCACTATCATGGTGAGCACAGTTACCATGGGCAGTGTCACTGTGAGCACTCTCACCATGGGTAATGCAACCATGAGTACAGTCACCATGAGCACTGTCACCATGGGCACTGTCACCATTTTTCACTGCCACCATGTGCACTACAACCATGTGCACTGTCACCATGGGCGCTATCACCGTAAGTCACTGTCACCATGAGTACTGCCATCATGGGCACTGTCACCAAGTCCACGGCCACCATGTGCACTGTTACCTTGCTCACTATCACTGTGAGCACAATCACCATGGGAACTACCAACATGGGCACTGTCATCATGATCACTTTCACCATGGGCACTTTCACCTTAGGCACTATCAACATGAGAACTCTTATAATGGGCACTATCTTCATGAGCAGTATCACCATGGGCACTGTCACCGTTTGCACTGTCGCCATGGGCACTGTCACCATGAGAATTGTCACTATAGGCACTGTCATAGTGAGAACTATCACCATGCACACTGTCACCATGGGCAATATCACCATTAGCAATATCACCATGTGTAATGTCACCATGGGCACTGGCACAATGGGCACGGCCACCAATTGTACTATCACCATGTGCACTATCACTGTGAGGACTGTGACCATGGGCACTGTCCCCATGGACAATTTCATTGTGAGTACTCTCACCATGGACACTATCACTATGGGCAATATAACCGTGGGCTCTGCCACCATATGAACTTTCACTGTGAGCACTGCCACTGTGACCACTGTTACCATAAGCACTGTCACCATGGGCACTTTCACCATGGGCACTTCCACAATGGGTACTCTCACCGTGAGCACTCTCACCAAGAGCACAGTCAAGTTGGGCAGTGTCACCATGTGCACTATCACTGCTTGGACCATCACCTTAAGCAATGTCACCATGAGCAATGTTACCATGTGCACTGTCACCATTTGGCAGTGCCACAATGTGTACTATCACCATGGGCACAATCCCCATGGGCCCTTTTTCATTGACTACTGTCACTATCAGTAATATTACCATGGGCACTGTCACTGTGAGAACTATCACCGTGAGTAATGTCAAGATGGGCACTGGTGCCATGGGCCTTATCACTATGAGCACTGTCACAATGGGCACTATCACCATGAGCAGTCTCACTGTGGTAAATGTCACCATGGGCACAGTCACCATGAGAACTCTCACCATGGGCACTGTCACTGTCTGCACTGTCCATGGGCACTGTCACTGTGGGCACTGCCACCATGAGTATTATTACCATGAACACTGCTACCGTGAGCACTATCATCATAAGTGCTATCACCATGGGCACTGTCACCATTGGCACAGCCACCATGGGTACTGTCAACATGAGGACTTTAACTATGGGCACTGTCACATTGGGCAATATCACCATGAGCACTGTCACCATTAGCACTGTCACCACGAGAACTGCCACCTTGTGCACTGTTGTTATGAGCACTGTCACCATGAGAAATATCGCTATGAGAAATGCCACCATTGGTATTTTCACCATGAGTACTCTCACCATGGGTATTGTCATTATTTGCACTGTCACCATGAGCACTATCACCGTGAGCACTATCACGGTGAGCACTGTCCCCATGGGCACTTGTACAATGCGGACTGTCACCATGGGTTGTATCACCATGAGGACTATCTCCGTGGTTACTGTCACCATGGGCACTGTCACCGTGGTCACTGTCACCATTGGAACTGTCACTGTGAACACTGTCACCATGGGTATTGCAACCATGAGCACTGTCACCATCAGCACTGTCTCTTGTGCAGTGTCACCATATGCAGTATCACCATAAGGACTATCACCATAAGCAATGTCACCATGGTCACTGTCACCATGGCAGTGTCAGCATGGGCACTGTCACGATGATAATTGTCACCATAGGGACTCTCACCGTGAAAACAATGAACATGGGCACTGTCAACATGGGCACTCTCACCTTGAGCAGTATCACCATGTGTACTGTCAACATGGGCACGGTCACAAAGTGCATTATAACTTTGCTCACTATTACCGTGAGCATTGTCACAATGGGCACCTTAACCACAGGCACTTTCACCATGAGCACTATCACCATCGGCAGTATCACCATGAACACTGTCACCATGAGTACTATCACCGTGAGCATGATTACCATGGGCACTGTCACCATGTGCACACCACCATCGGTACTCTCACCATGGGAACTGCCACCAAGAGCACTGTCACCATGAGCGCTGTCATCACGAGCACTGCCACCTAGGGCACTGCCACAATGAGAACTGTCACCATGAGAACTCTCACTATGAGAATTGACACCATAGGCACTTTCACCATGAGTACTGTCAGCATGGGAACTCTGATCTTAGGCACTGTCAGTATGGGCACTGTCATCGTGAGGACTGTCACAATAGGATGTATCACCTTGGGCTTTATCAGCGTGGGCACTCTCACCGTGGGCACTACCACCGTGACATCTATCACCATAAACACTGTAAGCATGCGCACTGTCACAATGAGCACAGTCACCATGACCACTGCCACAATGAGCACCGTCACTTATATCACTGCCAACATGAGAAGTGTAACCATGAGGACTGTCACCATGTGCATGAAACTCTGTTTTTTTTCACCTTGGGCATTGTCACCATGAGCACTCTCACCATGGGCATTGTCACCCTAGGTACTGTCACCATGGGCACTGTCACTGTCAGATCTCTTACCATGATCTCTGTCACCCTGGGTATTGTCACAATGGACACTATCACCGTGAGAATTGTGAACATTGGCACTGTCACCATGGGCACTCTCACCAAGAGTACTATCACCCTGGGTATTGTCACCATGGGAAATGTCATCGTAAGCACTACACCTTGAGAATTGTGACCATGGGCACTGTCACCATGGAGACTTTCACCAAGGACACAGTCACTGTGAGCACTGTCACCATGCACACTATCATCATAAGGACTATTACTATAAGCAATGTCACCATGAGCAATGTCACCATGGGCTCTGTCACCATTTCGCACTGCCACCATGTGCAGTATCACCATGGGCACTTTAACCATGAGTACTGTCACCATGGGTAAAATCCCCATGGGCACTGTCACCGTGAGAACTGTCACCGTGTGGCATGTCTCGATGGGCACTGGCACCATGGGCATTGTCACTATGAGCATGGTCACAATGCGCACTATCACCATGCGCAGTCTGACCGTGGTAACTGTCACCATGGGATATGTCACTATCGGGCCTGTCTATGAGCATTGTCACTGTTTGCACTGCCACCGTGAGAATTATTACCATGAACACTGCTGCCGTGAGCACTATCATCATAAATACACTCACCATGGGCACCGTCACTTTCGGCACTGTCTATGGGCACAGTTACTGTGGGCACTGTCACCGTGAACATTATTACCATGAACACAGCTACTGTGAGAACTATCATCATAAGTACTGTTACCATGGGCACTGTCACAATTGCCGTTACCACCATGGACACTCTCACGGTGTGCACAGTCACCAGTTTCACTGCCACCGTGGGAACTGTCACCATGGGCACTATCACCATGAGCCATGTTACCATGAGAAGTGTCACCATGACCACTGTCACTATTTTGCACTGCCACCAGGTGCACTACCACCATGTGCACTGTCACCATGGGCACTATCAACATGAGCACCATTACCATGGGCACTGCCACCATGAGCACTGCTACCAGGAGCAGTGTCACCATGAGCACTGTCACCAAGAGCACTGTCACCACGAGCATTGCCACCTTGGGCACTGCCACCATGAGCACTGTCACAATAAGAACTGTCACTATGAGAACTGACACCATGGGCATTTTCACCATGATTACTGTCACAGTGGGTATTGTCACCTTGTGAGCACTATCACTGTGAGTATCATCAAACTGAGCACTGTCACCTTGGGCACAGCCACAACGCGGACTGTCAGCATGGGCACTATCACTGTGAAAACATTCACCGTGGTCACTGTCATCATGGGCACTGTCAATGTGAGCACTCTCATTATGAGAATTATCACCATAGGCACTGTCATCCTGAGAGCTGTCACCATGGGCACTGTCAATATGAGCAATATCACCATGGTCACTTTCACCCTGAGAACTATCACCACGGAGACTATCACCATTGGCACTGTCACTGTGGGGTTGTCACCATGAGCACTATCACAATGGGCAACGTGTACATGGGCAGTTTCACCATGAGCACTGTCACTATTGGCAGTATCAGCATCGGCACTGTTGCCATGGGCACGGTAAACGTGAGAAATATCACCATGGGCCTTGCCACACTGGGTGCTGTCACCATGGGCATTGTCACCATTAGCACTGTCACCATGCGAACTGTGATCTTGGGCACTCTCACCATGGGCACTGTAACCATGGGAACTGTCACAATGAGAAGTATCACCATGGGATTTATCAGCGTGGGCACTGTCACCATGGGCACTTCCACTATGACCTCAATCACCCTAAGCACTGTAACCATGTGCAATGTCATGATGAGCACAGCCACAATGAGCACTGTCACTTATGGCACTGCCAACATGAGCAGTGTCACCATCAGAATTGTCACCATGGGCAAGGCACTCTGGATATTGTCAACATGGGCACTGTCACCATGGGCACTTTCACAACGCGCACTATCACCGAGAGCACTGTCACCATAGCACTGTCACTGTGTGCAGTGTCACCATGCACACTATCACCGTAAGGATTATCACTGTAAGCAATGTCACCATGAGCGATGTCACCATGGGCACTGTCACCATATAGCACTGCCACCATGGGCAGAGTCACCATGGGCACTTTAACCATGAGTACTGTCACCATGGGTATTATCACCATGGGCAGTGTCAACATGATAACTGTCAATGTGCGGCATGTCTCAGTGGGCACTGGCACCAGGGGCAATGTCACTATGTGCACTGTGACAATGAGCACTATCACCATGAGAAATCTCTCTGTGATAAAATTCTCCATGGCACTGTCACCGTGAGAACAGTCACCATGGGCGCTTACACTGTCAGCACTTTCACCATGGGTGCTGTCATTGTGGGCACTGCCACCATGTGCACTGTCACAATGGGCAAGGCCACCAAGGTTACTCTCACCATGGGCACTATCACCGTGCGGAATGTCACCATGGGCACTATCCTCATGAGCTTTATCACCATGGGCAATTTCACCGTGAGAACTGTCACCATGGATACTGTCACCATGGGCACTATCACCGTGAGCATTATCACTATGTGTACTGTCACCATGGGCATGGCCCCTAAGTGCGTTATCACTATGGGCACTATTACCATGAGCACTGTCACCATGGGCTGTTTAACCATGGGCACTATCACTGAAAGCATTGTCACAATAGGCAATGTCACCATGGGCAATGTCACCATGGGCCCTGTCATGGGCAGTGTCTTCGTGGGCAGTGTCACTATGGGTACTGCAACCTTGAGTACTGTCACCGTTAGGAATGTCAGCATGTGTTCTCACCATGTGTACTGTAACCATTTTTCACTGCCACCATGTGAACTAAAACCATGGGCATGTCACCATGGGCACTATAACCATGAGCACTGTCACCATCAATACTGTCATCACGGATATGGTCACCAAGGGCATGGCCACCATATGCACTCTTTCCATGGTCAGTGTCACTGTGATCACTGTCACCATGGACACTATCACCGTGAGCGCTGTCACCATGAGTATTGTCATCATGGGCAATGTCACCAATGGCACGGCCACCATCTGCAATCTTACCATGGTGACTATCACTGTGAGCACTGTCACCATGGGAACTACCAACATGGGCACTGTCATCATGAGCACTTTCACCGTGCGAGCTCTCAACATGGGCATTATCACCAGGGGCACTCTGAACGTGAGGACAGTCACCATGGCACTGTCACCATGGGCACTGTTACCATAGGCAGTGTCACCATGAGAACTGTCACCATGCGCACTGTCAACAAGGGCACTATCACATTGAGCAGTATCACCATGTGTACTGTCACCATGGGCACTGTCACCATGGGCATGGTCACCAAGTACACTATCACTGTGCTCACTATTACTGTGAGCACTGTCACCATGGGCACCTTAACCATGGGCACTATGACCAGGAGCATTATCAGCATCGGCACAACAGTCGTGATAACTGTCACCATGAGTCATATCACCATGAGCACTGTCACCATGTGCACTGCCCCAACGGTACTCTCAACATGGGAACTGCCACCATGAGCACTGTCACCATGAGTGCTGTCACCACGAGCACTGCCACACAGGGCACTGCCACCATGAGCACTGTCACCATGAGAACTGTCACTATGAGAATTGCCACCATGGGCACTTTTTCGATGAGTACAGTCACCATGGGTATTTTCACCTTGGGCACTGTCACCGTAAGCAGTATTACCATGTGCACTTTCACTGTGAGCACTGTCACCATAGGCACTGGCACAATGAGGACTGTCACTATGAGCCCTGTCACCATGGGCAATGTCACTGTGAGAAGTGTCACCATAGGCAATGTCACCGTGGGCACTGGCACTGTGGGCACTTCCACCATGGGCAATGTCACCATGGGCAGTATCACTGTGAGCACTGTCAACATGAACTCGTTACCATGGGCAGTGTCAAAATGGGTACTGTCACCATAGGCAATGTCACCGTGGGAACTGTCACTATGGGCACTGTCATTTTGAGCACTGTCACCATGGGTACTGCAAACATGAGGACTGTCAGCATGGGAACTCTCACTGTGGGCACTGGCACTGTGGGCACTTCCACCATGGGCAATGTCACCATGGGCACTATCACTGTGAGCACTGTCAACATGAGCACATCACCATGAGCACTGTCAACATGGGTACTCTCTGCAAGGGCAATGTCACCATGAGCACTGTCAACAAAGGCACTATCACCATGAGCAATGTCACCGTGGGCAATGTCAGCAGGGTCACTATCAACATGGATAATGTTATCATGGGCACTTTCCACGTGAGCACTATCACCATGGGCACTGTCATCATGGGCAGTGTCACCATGGGCACTGTCACCATGAGCACTGTCACCATGGCCATTGCCTCCGTGGGCACTGTCGCCATTGTCACTGTCACCGTGAGGTCTCTCACTATTGTACTGTGATCGTGGGCACTATCACCATGAATCTATCACCATGTGTATTGCCAGCATGAGCAGTGTCACTATGGACACTGCCACGGTGAGCACAATCACTATGAGAACAGACCCTGTGAACACTATCACCATAAGCACTGTCATCATCGGCACTGTCACCATGAGCACTGCCACAATGAGCACTGTCACCATGAGCACTGTAACCATGAGCACTGTAACCATGAGCACTGTCACAATGAGGAGGTTCTCCATGAGCAGTGTCACAATGGGCACTCTCACCATGTGCACTATCACCTAGAGCAAGGTTTCCATTGGCACTGTCACAATGTGCAGTGTCCCCATCGGCATTGTTCCCATACGAACTGCCACCAGGAGCACTGTCACCAAGAGCAGTGCCACCTTGGACACAGCTATTATGAGTACTGTCACCATGAAAACGGTCGCTATGGGAACTGCCACCATGGGTATTTTCACCATGAGTATTGTCACCATGTGTATTGTCACCATTTGCAGTGTCACCATGCGCAATATCACCACAAGGAGTATCACCTTAAGCAATGTCACCATGAGCAATGTTACCATGGGCACTGTCACCATGGGCACTTGATCATTGAGTACTGTCACCATGGGTAATATCACCATGGGCACTGTCACCATGAGAAGTATTACCATGAGCAATGTCACCAAGAGCACTCTCACCACGAGAACTGCCACATTGGGCACTACTATTATGAGCACTGTCATGATGAGAACTGTCGCTATAAGAATCGCCACCATGGGTATTTTTACCATGAGCTCTGTCACCATGGGTATTGTCACCATTTGAACTGTCACCATGAGAACTGTCACTATGAGAATTGCCACCATGGGCACTATGAAGATGAATACTGTCAACATGGGTATTTTCACCATGGGCATTGTCACCATGAGCAGTATTACCGGGAGCACTTTCACTGTGAACACTGTCACCATAGACACTGGCACAATGCGGACTGTCACCATGAGACCTGTCTCCATGGGCACTATCACCATGAGAAATATCACCATGGTCATTCTCACCATGGGCAATGTCACCGTGAGCAGAGTCAACATAGGCATTGTCACCATGGGCGCTGTGACCTTGGGCACTGTCATTATGGGCACGGTCACAGTGAGCTCTGTCATCATGGGCACTGTCAGTTTGAGCAGTGTCACCCTGGGTACTGCAACTATGAGGACTGTCACCATGAGTAAGGTCACCATTGGCAGAATCACCATGTGCACTGTCACCATGGGCTCTATCACCATGAGAACTGTCAGCATGGGCACTGTCACTGTGTGCACTGTCACCATGGGCACTGCCACCATGGGCAATATCACCATGGGCATTATCACTGTGAGCACTATCAACATGAGCACGTCACCATGGGCACTGTCAATATGGGTGCTCTCTCCAATGGCAATGTCACCGTGAGAATTGTCACCATGGGCAATTTCACCATGAGCAATGTCAACATGGACACTGTCATCATGGGAACTGTCACCATGGGTAGTGTCACCATGGGCCCTGTCACCATGGACATGGTCAACAAGTACACTATCACTATGCTCACCATTATTGTGAACAATGTCACCATGGGCACCTTAACCATGGGCACTATCACCGGGAGCATTATCAGCATCGGCACAACAGTTGTGATAACTGTAACGATGGGTCATATCACCGTGAGCACGGTTGCCATGGCACTGTCACCATGTGCACTGCCCCATCAGGACTCTCACCATGGGAACTGCCACCATGAGCACTGTCAACACGAGGACTGCCACCCAGGGCACTGCCACCATGAGCACTGTCACCATGGGCACTGTCTCCATGGGCACTATCACCATGAGCCATATTACCATGAGAACTGTCACCACGGCCACTGTCACTATTTTGCACTGCCACCAGGTGCACTACCACCATGTGCCCTGTCACCATGGACACTATCAACATGAGCACCATTACCATGTTCACTGCCACCATGAGCACTGCCACCATGAGCAATCTCACAATAAGAACTGTCACTATGAGAACTGACACCATGGGCATTTTCACCATGATTACTGTCACCATGGGTATTGTCACCTTGGGCACTGTCACAGTGAGCACTATCACTGTGAGCACCATTTCCCTGAGCAGTGTCACCATGGGCACAGCCACAATGTGGACTGTCACCATGGGCAGCATCACAGTGAGAACAGTCACCATGGTCACTCTCACCATGGGCAGTGTCAACGTGAGCACTCTCACTATGAGAATTATCACCATAGGCCCTGTCACCGTGAGAAGTGTCACCATGGGCACTGTGAACATGGAGACTATCACCTTGAGCACTGTCACCATGAGCAATGTCACCTTGGTCACTCTCACCCTGAGAAGTATCACCACGGTGACTATCACCATTGGCACTGACACCATGCGGTTGTCACCATGAGCACTATAACAATTGGCAATGTCTACATAGGCAGTTTCACCATGTGCACTGTCTCTATTCGTACTATCACCATCGGCACTCTCACCATGGGCATGGACAATGTGAGCACTGTCACCATGGGCATTGTCACACTGGGCACTGTCACCATGGGCAATGTCACCATAAGCACTGTCACCATGGGCACTGTGATCTTGGGCACTGTCACCATGTGCACTTTCACTGTGGGCACTGTCACAATGGGAAGTATCACCATGGGATTTATCAGCATGGGCACTGTCACCTTGGGCACTTACACCATGACATCTATCACCATAAGCACTGTAATTATACGCACTGTCATCATGTGCACTGTCGCCATGAGCACCATCACCATGACCACTGCCACAATGAGCACTGTCACTTATGGCACTGCCAACATCAGCAGTGTCACCATCAGCACTGTCACCATGGGCATGGCACCCTGGGTATTGTCACCATGGGCACTGTCACCATGAGCACTCTCACCATGAGCATTTTCACCCTAGGTACTCTCACCATGGGCACTGTCACCGTGAGAACTGTTAACATGAGCTCAGCCACCCAGGGTATTGACACCATGGACACTATCACAGTGAGAATTGAACACATGGGGACTCTCACCATGGGCACTATCACCATGAGCACTGTCACCATGAGTACTCTCACCTGGGTATTGTCACCATGAACACTATCACCGTGAGCACTACACCGTGAGAATTGTGACTGTGGGCACTGTCACCATGGGCACTTTCACAATGGGCACTATTACCGAGAGCACTGTCACCAAGAACACTGTCACTGTGTGCATTGTCACCATGCACATTATCACCGTAAGGACTATCACGGTAAGCAATGTCACCATGAGCAATGTCACCATGGGCACTGTCACCATTTCGTACTGACACCATGAGAAGTGTCACCATGGGCATTTTAATCATGATTACTTTCACAATGGGTAATATTATGATGGGCACTGTCACTGTGAGAACTGTCACAGTGCGGCATGTCTTGATGGGAACTGGCACCAAGGGCATTGTCACTATGAGCATTGTGACAATGAGCAATATCACTGTGAGAAATCTCACCATGCTAATTGTCTCCATGGCACTGTCATCATGAGAACTGTCACCATGGGCACTGTCACAGTCGTCACTGTCACCATGGGCACTGTCATTGTGGGCACTGCCTCCATGGGCACTGTCACCATGGGTACTGTCACAATGGGCACGGCCACTAAGTTTACTATCCCCATGGGCACTATCACTGTGAGGAATGTCACCATGGGCACTATCATCATGAGCTGTATCACCATGGGCACTCTCACCGTGAGAGCTGTCACCTTGGACACTGTCACCATGGGCACTATCACCGTGAGCAATATCACCCTGTGTACTGTCACCATGGGCACGACCACTAAGTGCACTATAACTATGGGCACTATTACCGTAAGTGCTGTCACCATGGGCAGTTTAACCATGGGCACTATCACTGTGAGCACTGTCACCAGAGGCAATGTGACCGTGGGCACTGTCACCATGGGCACTGTCATCATGGGCAGTGTCACTGTGCACACTGTCACCATGGGTCCTGCAACCTTGTGCACTGTAACCGTGAGGAATGGCATCATGGGTTGTTACCGTGTGCACTGTATCCATGAGCACTGTCACCATGGGAAATGTCACCATGAGAATTGTGAACATGGCCACTGTCACCATGGGGACTATCACCATGAGCACTGTCACCATGAGTACTATTACCCTGGGTATTGTTACCATGGGCACTGTCACCATGAGCACTACACCTTGAGAATTGTGACTATGGGCACTGTCACCATGTGCACTTTCACCAAGAGTACTATCACTGAGAGCACTGTCACCAGGTGAACTATCACCGTAAGGACTATCACTTTAAGGAATGTCACCATGAGCAATGTCACCATGGGCTCTGTCACCATTTCACCCTGCCACCATGTGCAGTATCACCATGGGCAAATTAACCATGAGTACTGTCACCGTGGGTAAAATCATCATGGGCACTGTCACTGTGAGAAATGTCACCATGTGGCATGTCTCAATGGGCACTGGCACAATGGACATTGTCACTCTTAGCACTGTTACAATGGACACTATCACAGTGAGCTGTGTCACCAGGGCAACTCTCACCATGGGCGCTGTCACTTTCGCACTGTCCATGAGAACTATGTCCATGGGAACTATTAACGTGAGGACTATCACTATGGGCACTATCACTTTGTGCTGTATCACCATGGTCACTGTCACCATTGACACTGTCACCATGGCAGTGTGACCATAGATATTGTCATGATGAACATTGTCATCATAGGCACTGTCACCATGAGAAGTGTCACCATGCGCACTGTCACCATCAGTAATCTCACCATGTGCACTGCCACCAACGGTACACTCACCATGGGAACTGCCACCATGGGCACTGTCACCATGAGAACTCTCACTATGAGAATTGCCACCATAGGCATTTTCACCATGAGTACTGTCACCATGAGCAATGTCAGCATGGGCACTCTGATCTTGGGCACTGTCACCATGGGCACTGTCATCGTGGGCACTGTCACAATGGGAAGTATCACCGTCGGATTGCTCAGCATGGGCTCTGTGACCGTGGGCACTGCCACCGTGAGATCTGTTACCGTGAACTCTGCTACCGTGGATATTGTCACCATGAGCACTGTCACCGTGAGAATTGTGAACATGAGCACTGTAAGCATGGGGACTATCACCATGAGCACTGCCACCATGAGTACTATCACCTTGGGTATTGTTACCATATGTACTGTCACCGTGAGCACTACACCTTGAGAATTGTGACTATGGGCACTGTCACCATGGAACTTTCACCAAAGGCACTATCACCGTAAGCACTGTCACCGGGCTCACTACCACTGTAAGGACCATCACCTGAAGCAATGTTACCTTGAGCAATGTCAACATGGGCTCTGTCACCATTTCACACTGCCATCATGTGCAGTATCACCATGGGTACTTTAACCATGAGTACTGTCACCATGGGTAAAATCAACATGGGCACTGTCACAGTGAGAACTGTTACCGTGCGGCATGTCTCGATGGGCACTGGCACAATGGGGATAGTCACTCTGAGCACTGTCACAATGGGCACTATCACCGTGAGCTCTCTCACCATGGTAAGTGTCACCATGGGCACTGTCTGTGTCAGCACTGTCCATGAGCACTGTCACTGTGGGCACTGCCACCGTGAGCATTATTACCATGAACACTGCTTACGTGAGCAATATCATCATAAGTATTGTCACCATGGTCACTGTCACCATTGGCACTGTCACTGTGGCAGTGTCACCATGGGCACTGTCATGATGAACATTTTCATCATAGGCACTGTCACCGTGAGAAGTGTCACCATGTGTACTGTCAACATGGGTACGATCACCAAGTGCACTATGACTATGCCCACAATTACCGTGAGCACTGTCACAATGTGCACCTTAACCATGGGCACTATCACCATGAGAACTATCACCATCTGCACTATCACTGTGAGCACTGTCACCATGGGCACTATCACAGTGAGCAAGGTTACCATGGGCAATGTCACCATGTGCACAGCTACCATCAGTACTCTCACCATGGGAACTGCCACCATGAGCAATGTCACCACCAGGACTGCCACCCAGGGCACTGCCATCATGAGCAGGGTCACCATGGGAACTCCAAATATGGGTACAGTAATCAGGAGCACTTTCACCATGGGAACTTTCAACATGGGCATTATCAATGTTAGGACAGCCACCATGGCCACTATCAACTTGAACAGTATCACCATGGTCACTGTCACCATAAGCACTTACACCGTGGCAGTCTCACTGTCGCAGCATCACCATGGGCACTGTCACGAAGAGCATTGTCACCATAGGCACTGTCACCATGAGAACAGTCACCATGCGCACTGCCACCATCGGTAATCTCACCATGTGCACTGCCACCATGGGAACTGCCACAATGAGCACTGTCACCAAGAGCACTGTCACCACGAGCACTGCTTCCTAGGGCACTGCCACCATGAGCACTGTCACCATGAGAACTCTCACTATGAGAATTGCCACCATAGGCATATTCACCATGAGTACTCTCACCATGCGCAATGTCAGCATGGGCTCTCTCATCTTGGACACTGTCACCATGGGCACTGTCATCGTGGGCACTGTCACAATGGGAAGTATGACCATGGGCTTTGACAGCATGGGCACTGTCACTGTGGGCACTGACACCGTGAGATCTGTTACTGTGAGCTCTGTCACCCTGGGTATTGTCACCATGGGCACTATCACTCTGAGAATTGTGGACATGGGCACTCTCAGCATGGGGACTATCACGATGTGCACTGTCACCATGGAACTTTCACCAAGGGCACTATAACCGTGAGTACTGTCACCAGGTGCACTATCACCGTAAGGACTATCACCCTAAGCAATGTCACCATGAGCAGTGTCACCATGGGCTCTGTCACCATTTCACACTGCCACCATGTGCAGTATCACCATGGGCACTTTAACCATGAGTACTGTCACCATGGGTAAAATCACCATGGGCACTGTCACTGTGAGAACTGTCACCATGTGGCATGTATCAATGGGCACTGGCACAATGGACATTGTCACTCTGAGCACTGCCACAATGGGCACAATCACTGTGAGCTGTCTCACAATGGTAACTTTCACCATGGGCACTGTCACTTTTGGCACTGTCCATGAGCACTCTCACTGTGGGCACTGCCACCGTGAGCATTATTACCATGAACACTGCTCCTGTGAGCACTATCATCTTAAGTACTGTCACCATGGGCACTGTCACTTTTGGCACTGTCTATGGGCACTGTCACTGTGGGCACTGCCACCGTGAGCATTATTACCATGAACACTGCTTCTGTGAGCACTATCATCATAAGAACTGTCACCATGGGATCTGTCACCAATGCCGAGACCACCGTGGACACTCTAACGGTGTGCACTGTCACCAGGGGCACTGCCACCATGGGCAATGTCACCATGAGCACTGTCACCATGGGCACAGTCACCATGGGCACTATCACCATGAGCAATGTCACCATGAGAAATGTCACCATTGGCAGTGTCACTATATTGCACTGCCACCAGGTGCACTATGACCATGGACACTGTCACCATAGGCACTATCACCATGAGCACGATTACCATGGGCACTGCAACCATGAGAACTGTCTCCAAGAGCAGTGTCAGCACGAGCATTGCCACCTTGGATATTGCCACCATGAGCACTGTTCACAATGAGAACTGTCACTATGATAATTCCCACCATGGGCATTTTCACCATGATTACTGTCACCGTGGGTATTGTCACCTTGGGCACTATCACCATGAGCTCTATCACTGTGAGCACCATCACCCTGAGCAGTGTCACCATGGGTACAGCCACAGTGTGGACTGTCACCATGGGCAGTATCACGGTGAGAACAGTCTCCGTGGTCACTGTCACCATGGGCAGTGTCAACGTGAGCACTCTCACTATGAGAATTATCACCATAGGCAATGTCACCGTGAGAACTGTCACCATGGGCACTGTCAACATGGAGACTATCACCTTGAGCACTGTCACCATGAGCAATGTCACCTTGGTCACTTTCACCCTGAGAACTATCACCACGGTGACTATCACCATTGGTACTGACACCTTGCAGTTGTCACCATGAGCACTATCACAATGGGCAATATCTACATGGGCAGTTTCACCGTGAGCACTGTCTCTATTCGTACTATCACCATCAGCACTGTCACCATGGGCATGGTCAACATGAGCACTGTCACCTTGGGCCTTGTCACACTGGGCACTGTCACCATGGGCAGTGTCAACGTGAGCACTCTCACTAAGAGATTTATCACCATAGGCACTGTCACCATTAGCACTGTCACCATGGGCACTGTGATCTTGGGCACTGTCACCACGTGCACTTTCACCGTGGGCACTGTCACAATGGGAAGCATCACCATGGGATTCATCAGCGTGGGCACTGTCACCTTGGGCACTTACACCATGGCATCTATCACCATAAGCACTGTAATTATGCGCACTGTCAACATGCGCACTGTCACCATGAGCACCATCACCATGACCACTGCCACAATGAGCACTGTCACTTATGGCACTGCCAACATGAGCAGGGTCACCATCAGCACTGTCACCATGGGCATGGCACCGTGGGTATTTTCACCATGGGCACTGTCACCATGAGCACTCTCACCATGGGCATTTTCACCCTAGGTACTCTCACCATGGGCACTATCACCATGAGACCTGTCACCATAAATACTGTCAGCCTGGGTACTGTCACCATGAACACTATCACCGTGAGCACTACACTGTGAGAATTGTGACTGTGGGCACTGTCAACATGGGCACTTTCACAATGGGCTCTATTACCGAGAGCACTGTCACCATGAACACTGTCACAGTGTGCAGTGTCACCATGCACACTATCACCGTAAGGACTATCACTGTAAGCAATGTCACTATGAGCAATGTCACCATGGGCACTGTCACCATATTGCACTGCCACCATAAGCAGTGTCACCATGAGCACTTTAATCATGATTACTCTCACAATGGGTAATATCATGAGGGCCACTGTCACCATGGAACTGTCACAGTGCGGCATGTCTTGATGGGACCTGGCACAAATGGCATTGTCAGTATGAGCATTGTGACAATGAGCACTATTACTGTGAGAAATCTCACCATGCTAACTGTCTCCATGGCACTGTCACCGTGAGAACTGTCACCATGGGCACTGTCACTGTCGTCACTGTCACCATGGGCACTGTCATTGTGGGCACTGCCTCCATGGGCACTGTCACCATGGGCACTGTCACAATGGGCACAGCCACCCAGTGTACTATCACCATGGGCACTATCACTGTGAGGAATGTCACCATGGGCACTCTCATCATGAAGTTTATCACCATGGGCACTCTCACCGTGAGAACCGTCACCATGGACACTGTCACCATGGGCACTATCACCATGAGCAATATCACCATGTGTACTGTCACCATGGGCACGGCCACTAAGTGCACTATAACTATGGGAACTATTACAGTGAACGCTGTCACCATGGGCAGTTTAACCATGGGCACTATCACAGTGAGCACTGTCACCAGAGGCAATGTGACCATGGGCACTCTCACCTTGGGCACTGTCATCATGGGCAGTGTCACTGTGGGCACTGTCAGCATGGGTCCTGCAAACTTGTGCCCTGTAACTCTGAGGAATGTCATCATGGGTGGTTACTGTGTGCACTTTAACCATGATTACTCTCACCATGGGAACTGTCACCATTTTTCACTGCCACCATGTGCTCTACAAACATGTACACTGTCACCATGGGCACTATCACCGTGAGCTCTGTCACCAACAGTACTGTCAGCATGGGCATTTTCACCAAGGGCACAGCCACCATATGCACTCTTTCCATGGTCAGTATCACTGTGAGCACTGTCACCATGGGATCTACCATCATGGGCACTGTCATCATGAGCACTTTCAACATGGGCTATTTCACCATGGGAACTATTAACGTGAGGACTATCACCATGGGCACTATCACTTTGTGCAGTATCACCATGGCCACTGTCACCATTGGCACTGTCACCCTGGCAGTGTCACTATGGACACTGTCATGATGAACATTGTCATCATAGGCACTGTCACCATGAGAAGTGTCACCATGCTCACTGTCAACATGGGCACTATCATCTTGAGCAGTATCACCATGTGTACTGTCAACATGGTCACAGTCACCAAGTGCACTATCACTAGGCTCACAATTACCATGAGCACTGTCACAATGGGCACCTTAACAATGGGCACTATCACCGTGAGAACTATCACCATCGGCACTATCACCGTGAGCACTGTCACATTAGGCACTATCACTGTGAGCCCGGTTACCATGGGCAATGTCACCATGTGGAGAGCTAACATCGGTACTCTCACCATGGGAACTGCCACCATGAGCACTGTCACCACAAGGACTGCCACCCAGGGCACTGCCACCATGAGCACTGTCACGGTGGGAACTCCGAATATGGGCACTGTAATCAGGAGCACTTTCACCATGGGAACTGTCACCATGGGAAATTTCACCATGGGCATTATCAATGTTAGGACAGCCACCATGGGCACTATCACCTTGAGCAGTATCACCATGAGCACTTACACTGTGGCCGGGTCACCATGGGAACTGTCATGATGAGCATTGTCACCATAGGCACTATCACCATGAAAACAGTCACCATGCGCACTGCCACCATCGGTAATCTCACCATGTGCACTGCCACCATCGGTACTCTCATCATGGGAACTGCCACCATGAGCACTGTCACCAAGAGCACTGTCACCTCGAGCACTGCCTCCTAGGGCACTGCCACCATGAGCACTGTCACCATGAGAACTCTCACTATGAGAATTGCCACCATAGGCATTTTCACCATGTGTAGTGTCACCATGCACAAGGTCAGCATGGGCACTCTGATCTTGGGCACTGTCACCATGGGCACTGTCACAATGGGAAGTATCACCATGGGCTTTGTCACCATGGGCACTGTCAACGTGGGAACTGCCACCGTGAGGTCTGTTACCGTGAGCTCTGTCACCCTGGGTATTGTCACCATGGGCACTATTACTGTGAGAATTGTGAACATGGGCACTGTCAGCATGGGGACTCTCACCATGAGCACTGTCACCATGAGTACTATCACCCTGGGTATTGTTACCATGGGCACTGTCACCATGAGCACTACACTATGAGAATTGTGACTATGGGCACTGTCACCATGGGCACTTTCACCAAGGGCACTATCACCGTGAGCACTGTCAGCAGGCGCACTCTCACCTTAAGCAATGTCACCATGAGCAATGTCACCATGGGCTCTGTCACCATTTCGCCCTGCCACCATGTGCAGTATCACCATGGGCAAATTAACCACGAGTACTGTCACCATGGGTAAATTCACCATGGGCACTGTCACTGTGAGAACTGTCACCGTGTGGCATGTCTCAATGGGCACTGGCACATTAGGCATTGTCACTCTTAGCACTGTCACAATGGCACTATCACTGTGAGCTGTGTCATCAGGGCAACTCTCATCAAGGGCACTGTCACTTTTGGCACTGTCCATGAGCACTGTCACTGCGGGCACTGCCACCGTGAGTATTATTACCATGAACACTTCTTCCGTGAGCACTATCATCAAAAGTACTGTCACCATGGGCACTGTCACAACTGGCATGACCATCATGTGCATACTCATGGTGTGCACTGTAACCAGGGGCACTGCCACCATGGGCAGTGTCACCATGAGCATTGTAAACATGGGCACTGTCACCATGGGCACTATCACCATGGGCAGTGACATCATGGTCAGTGTCACCGTGGGCACTGTCACCATGGGCCTTGGCACATGGGCACTGTAACCATGGCCATTGTCTTCATGGGCACTGTCACCTGTTTCACTGTCACCATGAGCTCTCTCACCATTGCACTGCGATTGTGGGCACTGTCACCATGCGTCTATCAACGTGGGCATTGCCAGCATGAGCAGTGTCACTGAGGGAACTGCTTCCATGAGCACTATCAACATGAGCACAGCGACTGTGAACTCTATCACCACAAGTACTGTCATCATCGGCACTGTCACCATGAGCACTGCCACAATGAGCAGTGTCACCATGGGCACTTCCACCATGAGCACTGTCACCATGAGAACTGTCACAGTGAGCCGTGTCTCCATGGGCAATGTCACCATGGGCACTCTCATCATGTGCAATATTCCCGAGACCAAGGTAACCATTGGCACTCTCACAAAGAGCATTTTCACCATCAGTTCTGTTCCCATGGGAACTGTCACCAAGTGAACTGTCACCATGACCACTGTCACCGGAAGCACTGCCACCTTGGACCCTGCTATTATGAGCACTGTCACCCTGAGAATTGTCGCTATGAGAACTGCCACCATGGGTATTTTCACCATGAGTACTGTCGCCATGGGTATTGTCACCATTTGCACTGTCACCATGTGCACTATCACCACAAGGACTATCACCTTAAGAAATGTCACCATGCACAATATCACCATGGACACTGTCACCATGTGCAGTATCACCATGGGCACTGTCACCATGGGCCCTTTATCATTGAGTACTGTCACTACGGATAATATCAGTATGGGAAATGTACATCGTGGCAGTGAAAAATGGTGACAGTGCCCATGTTGACAGTTCTCATGGTGACAGTGCACATGGTGACAACCAATGCAGACAGTACTCACGGTGACAGTTCTCATTGTTGCAGTACCCATGGTGACAGTGATCACAGTGATAGTGCCCATGGTGGCAGTGCCAAAGTTGACAGTGCCCATGGCATCATTGCCTATGGTGACAGTGCTCATGGTAACAGTGTCCATGGTGATAGTGACCATGGTGAGAGTGCTCACAGTGATAGTACCCATGGTGATAGTGTCCATGTTCACAATTCTCACAGTGATAATGCCTATGGTGAGAGTACCTAGGGTGACAATGTCCATGGTGTCATGCCCATGGTGACAGTGCTCATGGTGAATGTGCTCATGGTGACAGTGCCCATGTTTACAGTGTCTATGGTGATAGATGTCACAGTGTCAGTGCCCACGGTGACAGTACCCAGGCTGACAAAGCACATGGTGATACATCCCATTGTGACAGTGCCCACGGTGAAAGTGCCCATGATGACAGTGCTCACGGTGACAGTGACCATGGTGATATTACCCACGGTTACAGTACTCTTGGTAAAAGTGCCCATGGTGACACTGCACATGGTGGCAGTGCAAAAGGGTGACAGTGCCCATGGTGATATTGCTCATGGTGAAATTCTTTACAGTGATAGTCCTTACGGTGATAGTGTGTATGGTGAAACTGCGAGAGTGACAGTGCTCATTGTGACAGTGCTCACAGCGATAGTGCTGATGGTGAATGTGCCCATGGTGACAGTGCCCATAGTCACAATTCTCATGGTGTAGTGCTCACAGTGACAGTGCCCATGGTGACAATACACAGGGAGACAGTATTCATGGTGACATTGCTCATGGTGAGAGTGCCCATGTTCACAACACTCACATTGATAGTGCCCATGGTGACAATACGCAGGGTGACAGAGCTCATGGCAAAAGTGCTCACGGAGACAGTGCCCATGGTTACAGTACCTAAGGTGACATCTGAAATGGTGAGAGTGCTCAAGGTGACAGTGATCATGGTGACAATGCTCACGTGGACAGTTTCATAAGTGGCAGTGCTCATTGTGGCAGTGCTCATGGTGACCGTGCTCATAGTGACAGTGCCCATGGTTACAGTGTTTATGGTGATACATGTCACGGTGGCCGTGCTCATGGTGACAGTGCTCACGCTGACAAAGCCCATGTTGATACTTCCCATTTTGACAGTGCCCACAGTGACAAAGCCCATGGTGACTGTGTCCAAGATCACAGTGCCCATGGTGAGAGTTCTAATGGTGACTGTGTCCATGGTGACAGTGCCCAATGTGACAACGCCCATTGTGACAGTGCTCATGGTGACCGTGCCGATGTTGACAGTGGCGATCATGATAGTGCCAATAGTGAGAGTGCTCACGGTGAAACTGCCCATGGAGACACTGCCCATGGTGATAGTGATCATCGTGACAACCCCTCGGAAGCAGTGCCAATGGTGAGAGTCCCCGTGGTGACAGTTCTCATGGTGAAAGTGACACTGTTGAAATTGCTCATGGTGACAGTGCTAAAGGTGATTGTCTCAATGTTGACAGAGCCCATGTTGACTGTTCTCATGGTAACAGAGCCTATGGTGATAATGCTCTTAGTGACAGTGCTCACAGTAACAGTGCCCATGGTGACAGTGACCATGGTGACTGTTCCTACCGTGATAGTTCCCATGGTGACTGTGTTCATGGTGACAAACCGAATTGAGGCTGTGCCCGTGGTGACAATGCTCAGGGTGATGGTGCTCATGGTGATAGTACTCACATTGACAGGGAGAAGGTGACAGTACCCACGGTGACATTAATCATGTTGAAAGTGCCCATGATGGCAGTGCTCGTGATGACAGTGCTCTTGGTGACAGTGCTCATGGTGGCAGTGTCCATGGTGAGACTACTGATGGTGACACTGCCCATGGTGACAGTGCACATGGTCATGGTGCATCTGGTGGCAGTGCAAAATAGTGAGAGTGCCCCTGGTGATATTGCTCATGGTGATAGTGCCCATGGTGATAGTGCCCATGTTTACAGTGCTCATGGTGACAGTGCCCATGGTGACAGTGCCCCTAGCGACAGTGCACACCGTGAGAGTGCCCATGGTGACACTTCTTATCATGAGAGTGTTCATGGTAGCAGTTTTCATGGTAATAGTGCTCACGGAGGCATTGCCACAATGAGAGTGCCAATGGCGAGAATACTGACTGTTACAGTGGCCATGGTGAATTTTCTATCTGTGAGAGTGCCCTTGGGGACACTTAGCGTGGTGAGATTTCTCACGGTGATAGTGCCCATTGATTCAGTGCTAATAGTGACAAGACCCATGGCGCCGCTGCCCATCATGGCATTGCTCACGGTGATAGTTATTATGTTGACAGTGACCATGGTGATATTACCCATGGTGAGAGTACTCAGTGATCAAGAGCTCATGGTGACAGTGCCTAAGGTGATAGTGCACACGGTGGCAGTGCAAAATGGTGACAGTGCCCATGGTGACTTTGCTTAATGTGATAGTCCTTGTGGTGACATTGCGCATGGAGACATTGCCCACCATGACAGTGCTCTTGTTGACAGTGCTCATGGTGATAGTGCCAATGTTGGAGATGCCCATCGTGAAAGTGCCCATGGTGACAGTTCTTATGATGAGAGTGGTCAGAGTGGCAGTGCTCATGGTGAAAGTGCCCATGGTGAAAGAGCCCACGGTGACAGTGCCCATAATTATAGTGTCCATGGTGACAGTACTAACAGTGAAATTGTCCATGGGGACACTGCCCATGGTGAAAGTGCCCATGGTCAAAACACTCACGGTGATAGTGCTCATGGTGAGAGTGGCCATGGTGACAGTGACCACGGTGACAGTTCTAATGGTGATACTGCCCGTGATGACAGTGCTCATGGTGACAGTCCACATTGTGCCAGTGCCCAAGGTGACAGTGCTCATGGTGACAGTGCCCAAAGTCACAATACCCATGGTGACAGTGCCCAGGCTGACAGTTCTCAAGGTGATAGTGCCCATGGTGACAGTGCACATGGTGATACAGAGAAGGGGGACAGTGCTTATGGTGACAGTGGTCATGGTTGCAGTACCCATGGTGATAGTGCTGAAACTGACAGTGCCCATGGGGATAGTGCCCATGGTGAGTGTGCTCGTGTTAATAGTGCCCATGGTGGCAGTTCCCATTATGAAAGTGTTCATGATGACAGTGCCCATGTGGGTAGTTCCCAGGGTGAGAGTGCTCATGGTGATAGTGACCATGTTAACAGTGCACATGGTGGCTGTGCCCTTGGTGACAGTGCCCATGATGACAGTATTCACGGTGACAGTGCTCACGGAGATAGTGCCCATGGTGACAGTGCACATGGTGGTAGTGCACATGGTGGCAGTGAAAAATGGTGACAGTTCCCATGCTGACAGTTCTCATTGTGACAATGCACACTGTCACAACCGATGCTGACACTGCTCATGGTAGCTCTACCCGTGGTGACAGTGCTCACAGTGATAGTGCCCATGGTAACACTGCCCATGATGACAGTGCCCATGATGAAAGTTCCCACGTCGCCATTGTCTATGGTGACAGTGTTCATGGTAACAGTGCCCATGGTGATAGTGACCATGGTGAGAGTGCTCACACTGATAGTGCCCATGGTGACAGGGCTCATGGTACCAGTCCGCATTGTGCCAGTACCCATGGTGACAGTGGTCATGGTGACACTGACCACAGTGAGAGTGCTCACTGTGATAGAGCTCACAGTAATAGTGCTCATGGTGACATTGCAAATGGTGACAATACCCATGGTGACAGTACTCATGTTTTAAATACCCATCGTGGCAGTTCTCATAACGACAGTTCTCATGGTGACAGTTCTCGTAATAGCATTGCCCAAGGTGGCAGTCCTCGTGGTGACAGTGCTAATGGTGAGAGTGCTCTTGGTGCCAGTGCCCATCGGGACAGTACCGATGGTGACACTGCACATTGTTAGAGTGCCCATGGTAACTGTGCTCACGGTGATAGTGCACATCGTGACAGTGCCCATGGTGGTAGTTCACCTGGTGACAGTACTAAATAGTGACAGTGCACATGCTGACAGTGCTCACGGTGACACTGCCCATGGTGACAGTATTCATGGTGACATTGCTCATGGTGATAGTGCCCATGCTGAGAATACCCATGTTCACAACTGTCACGGTGATAGTTCCCATGGTGAAAATACCCAGGGTAACAGAGCTGATGGTAAGAGTGTTCACGGTGACAGTGCCCATGTTGACAGTAACTGAGGTGACAATTCCCATGGTGAGACTGCTCATAGACAGTGCCCATGGTGACAATACTCAGCGTGTCCTGTCCATGGTGACAGTGACAATGGTGACATTTCTCATGAGGACAGTGCCATAAGTGACAGTGCTCATTGTGGCAGTGCTCATGGTGACCGTTCTCATGGTGACAGTGCCCATGGTGACAGTGCCTATGGTGATAGATATCATGGTGGCCGTGCCCAGTGTGACATTGCACACGCTGACAAAGCCCATGGTAATATTTCCCATTGTGACAGTGCCAACAGTGGCAGAGCCCATAGTGACAGTACCCAAGATCACAGTGCCCATGGTGAGAGTGCCAGCAGTGACTGTGCCCATGGTGACAGCACCCAGTGTGACAATGCCCATTGTGACAGTGCTCACGGTGACCATGCCGATGCTGACCGTGCCGATGTTGATAGTGCCAATAGTGAGATTGCTCACGGTGACACTGCCCATGGAGACACTGCCCATGGTGATAGGGCTCATCATGACAACGCCTCAGAGACAGTGCCAATGGTTAGAGTCCCCGTGGTGTAAGTTCTCATGGTGAAAGTGATCTTGTTGAAATTGCTCATGGTGACAGTGTTCCAGGTGATAGTCTCCATGTTGAGAGTGCCCATGGTGACTGTTCTCACGGTGACAGTGCCTATGGTGATTATGCTCTTAGTGACAGTGCTCACGGTGACCGTGCCCATGGTGACCGTGACCACGGTGACTGTTCTCACCGTGATAGTGCCCATGGTGACAGGGTTCATGATGACAGTCCGCATTAAGGCTGTGCCCGTGGTGACAGTGCTCATGGTGATAGTTCTCACGGTGATAGTAGGCACGTTGACAGTGCCAAAGGTGACAATACCCAGGTGATGTAATCATGGTGAAAGTGCCCATGGTGGCACTTCTCATACTGAATGTTCTTGTGACAGTGCTCATTGTGGCAGTGCTCGAGGTGACAGTGCTCTTGGTGACAGTGCTCATGGTGGCAGTGCCCATGGTGAGACTCCCGATGGTGACATTGCCCATGGTGACAGTGCACATGGTCATGGTGCATCTGGTGGCAGTGCAAAATAGTGAGAGTGCCCATGGTGATATTGCTTATGGTGATAGTGCCCATGGTTCCACTGCTCATGGTGACAGTGCCCATTGTGACAGTGCCCCTGGTGACAGTGCACACCGTGAGAGTGCCCATGGTGTCTGTGTCCATGGTGACAGTTCTTATCATGAGAGTGTTCACGGTAGCAGTGTTCATGGTAATAGTGCTCACGGAGACATTGCCCACAATGAGAGTGCCCATGGTGAGAATACTGACTGTGACAGTGCCCATGATGACTTTTCTCTCTGTGACAGTGCCCTTGGGGACAGTTAGCACGGTGAGATTTCTCACAGTGATAGTGCACATTGTTTCAGTGCTAATCGTGAGAAGACCAACGGCGCCAGTGCCCATCATGGCATTGCTCACGGTGAAATTTCTCACTGTGACAGTGCCCATGGTGATATTACCCATGGTGACAGTACTCAGTGATCAAGTGCTCATGGTGACACTGCCTAAGGTGATAATGCACATCGTGGCAGTGCAAAATGGTGACAGTGACCATGGTGACATTGCTTAATGTGATAGTCCTTGTGGTGACATTGCGCATGGTGACATTGCCCACCACGACAGTGCTCTTGTTGACAGTGCTCATGGTGATAGTGCCAATGTTGGAAGTGCCCATCGTGAAAGTGCCCATGGTGACAGTTCTTATGATGAGAGTGGTCAGAGTGGCAGTGCTCATGGTGAAAGTGCCCATGGTGACAGAGCCCACGGTGACAGTGCCCATAGTTATAGTGTCCATGGTGACAGTAGTAACAGTGAAATTGTCCATGGGGACATTGCCCATGGTGAAAGTGCCCATGGTCACAACACTCACGGTGATAGTGCTCACGGTGAGAGTGGCCATGGTGACAGTGACCACGGTTACAGTTCTAATGGTGATACTGCCCATGATGACAGTGCTCATGGTGACAGTCCACATTGTGCCAGAGCCCAAGGTGACAGTGCTCATGGTGACATTGCCCAAAGTCACAATACCCATGGTGACAGTGCCCAGGCTGACAGTTCTCAAGGTGATAGTGCCCATGGTGACAGTGCACATGGTGATACAGAGAATGGGGACAGTGCTTACGGTGACAGTTGTCATGGTTTCAGTACCCATGGTGATAGTGCTGAAACTGACAGTGCCCTTGGGGATACTGCCCATGGTGAGTGTGATCATGTTAATAGTGCCCATGGTGGCAGTTCCCATTGTGAAAGTGCTCATGATGACAGTGCCCATGTTGGTAGTTCCCACGGTGACAGTGCTCATGGTGATAGTGACCATGTTAACAGTGCACATGGTGGCTGTGCCCTTGGTGACAGTGCCCATGATAACAGTACTCATGGTGACAGTGCTCACGGAGATAGTGCACATGGTGACATTGCACATGTTGGTAGTGCACATGGTGGCAGTGAAAAATGGTGACAGTTCCCATGCTGACAGTTCTCATTGTGACAATGCACACGGTCACAACCGATGCTGACACAGCTCATGGTAGCTGTACCCGTGGTGACAGTGCTCAAAGTGATAGTGCCCATGGTAACACTGCACATCATGACAGTGCCCATGATGAAAGTTCCCACGTCGCCATTGAGTATGGTGACAGTGCTCATGGTAACAGTGCACATGGTGACAGTGACCATGGTGAGTGTGCTCACACTGATAGTGCACATGGTGACAGGGCTCATGGTGCCAGTCCGCATTGTGCCAGTACCCATAGCGACAGTGGTCATGGTGACACTGACCACAGTGAGAGTGCTCACTGTGATAGATCTCACGGAAATAGTGCTCATGGTGACAGTGCAAATGGTGACAATACCCATGGTGACAGTACTCATGTTGAAAATAGTCATGGTGGCAGTTCTCATAGCGACACTTCTCATGGTGACAGTGAAAATGTTGACAATACACATGGTGACAGTACTCATGTTGTAAATACCCATGGTGGCAGTTCTCATAGCGACAGATCTCATGCTGACAGTTCTCGTAATAACATTTCACAAGGTGGCAGTCCTCGTGGTGACAGTGCTAATGGTGAGAGAGATCTTGGTGCCAGTGCCGATGGGGACAGTACCGATGGTGACACTGCACATTGTTAGAGTGCCCATGGTAACCGTGCTCACAGTGATAGTGCACATCGTGACAGTGCCCATGGCGGTAGTTCACATGGTGACAGTGCTAAATAGTGACAGTGCACATGCTGACAGTGCTCACGGTGATAATGCCTATGGTGACAGTGCCCACGGTGATAATGGGTATTATTAAAGTGTTCATCCTGACAGAGCCCAAGTTGGCAGTGGCCATGGTGACATGGCCCACAATGACAGTGCCCATGGTAACAATTCCGACAGTGACAGTGCCCATGGTGACACTTCTCACAGTGAATGTGCCCATGGCGACAGTTACCATGATGAGATTTCTCACGGTGATAGTTCCCGTTGTGACAGTGCTCACAGAGACAATGCCCATGGTGCCAGTGCCCATAGAGACATTCCGCACGGTCCCATTTCTCACGGTGAAAGTGCCTATGGTGACACTGCACCTGGTGGCATTGCAAAATGGTGACAGTGCCCCTGGTGACATTGCTCATAATGACTTTGCTTACAGTGATAGTCCTTACGGTGACAGTGTGCATGGTGACACTGCACACAGTTGCAGTGTTCATGGTGACAGTGTTCACTGCCATAATTTCCATGGTGATAGTGCCCATGGTGACATTGCACATGGTGGCAGTGAAAAATGGTGACAGTGCCCCTGTTGACAGTTCTCATGCTGACAGTGCACATGGTGACAACCCATGCAGACAGTACTCAAGGTGACAGTACTCACGGTGACAGTTCCCATGTTTGCAGTATCCATGGTGACAGTGCTCACAGTGAGCGTGCCCATGGTGACACTGCCCACGATGACAGGTCCCATGGGGCAAATGATAATGGTGATGATGCTCATGGTAACAGTGCACATGGTGACAGTGACCATGGTGAGAGTGCTCACATTGATGGTGCCCATGGTGACAGTGCTCATGGTGCCTGTCTACATTGTGCCAGTACTCATGGCCACAGTGCTCATGGTGACAGTGACCACAGAGAGAGTGCTCACGGTGATAGTGCTCATGGTAATAGTACTCATGGTGACAGTGCAAATGGTGACAATACCATGGTGACAGTACTCATGTTGAAAATACCCATGGTGGCAGTTCTCATAGCGACAGATCTCATGGTGACAGTGCTCATAATAGCAGTGCCCAGGTGCCAGTGCTCGTGGTGACAGTGCTAATGGTGACAGTGCTCTTGGTGGCAGTTCCCATTGGGACAGTACTGATGGTGACGCTGTGCATTGTTACAGTGCCCATGGTAACCGTGCTCATGGTGACAGTGCCCATGGTGGTAGTTCACCTGGTGACAGTGCTAAATAGTGACACTGCACGTGCTGACAGTGCTCATGGAGATATTGCCCATGGTGAAAGTGCACACGGTGATAATGGGCATTGTTACAGAGTTCATGGTGACAGAGCACACCGTGGCAGTGGCCATGGAGACAGTGCCCACAAAGACAGTGCCCATGGTGACAGTGCCAACAGTGACAGTGCCCCTGGAGACACTTCTCACGCTGACAGTGCCAATAGGGACAGTTAGCATGGTGCGATTTCTCACGGTGATAGCACCCGTTGTGACAGTGCTCACAGTGACAATGCCCATGGTGCCAGTGCCCATAGAGACATTCTGCACGGTCACATTTCTCACGGTGAAAGTGCCTATGGTGACACTGCACCTGGTGGCAGTGCAAAATGGTGACAGTGCCCATGGTGACATTGGTCATAGTGACTTTGCTTACAGTGATAGTCCTTACAGAGACAGTTGCATGGTGACACTGCACAGAGTTGCAGTGTTCATGGTGACAGTGTTCACGGTGATAACTTTCCATGGTGATAGTGCCCATGGTGACACTGCACATGGTGGCAGTGAAAAATGGTGACAGTGCCCCTGTTGACAGTACTCACGGTGACAGTGCACATGGTGACAACCCGTGCAGACTGTACTCATGGTGACAGTACTTACGGTGACAGTTCTCATGTTTGCAGTATCCATGGGGACAGTGCTCACAGTGAAATTGCCCATGGTGAGAGTGCCCCTGGTGACACTGCCCATGATGACAGGGCCCATGGTGCCATTGCCTATGGTGACATTGCTCATGGTAACAATGCCCAAGGTGACAGTGACCATGGTGAGAGTGCTCACACTGATGGTGCCCATGGTGACAGTGCTCATGGTGTCTGTCTACATTGTGCCAGTACCCAAGGCGACAGTGCTCATGGTGACAGTGACCACAGTGAGATTGCTCACGGTGATAGTGCTCACGGTAATAGTGCTCATGGTGACATTGCAAATGGTGACAGTACACATGTTGAAAATACCCATGATGGCAGTTCTCATAGTGACAGATCTCATGGTGACAGTGCTCATAATAGCAGTGCCCAGGTGCCAGTGCTCGTGGTGACATTGCTAATGGTGACAGTGTTCCTGGTGGCAGTTCCCATCGGGACAATACTGATGGTGACCCTGTGCATTGTTACAGTGCCCATGGTAACCGAGCTCACGGTGATAGTGCACATCGTGACAGTGCCCATGGTGGTAGTTCACCTGGTGACAGTGCTAAATAGTGACAGTGCACATGCTGACAGTGCTCACGGTGAGAGTGGCCATGGTGACAGTGACCAGGGTGACAGTTCTAATGGTGATACTGCCCATGATAACAGTGCTCATGGTGACAGTCCACATTGTGCCAGTGCCCAAGGTGACAGTGATCATGGTGACAGTGCCCAAAGTCACAATACCCATGGTGACAGTGCCCAGGCTGAGAGTTTTCAAGGTGATAGTGCCCATGGTGACAGTGCACATGGTGATACAGAGAATGGGGACAGTGCTTATGGTGACAGTGGTCATGGTTGCAGTACCCATGGTGATAGTGCTGAAACTGACAGTGCCCTTGGGGATAGTGCCCATGGTGAGTGTGCTCGTGTTAATAGTGCCCATGGTGGCAGTTCCCATTGTGAAAGTGCTCATGATGACAGTGCCCATGTAGGTAGTTCCCATGGTGACAGTGCTCATGGTGATACTGACCATGTTAACAGTGCACATGGTGGCTGTGCCCTTGGTGACATTGCCCATGATGACAGTATTCATGGAGACAGTGCTCACGGTGATACTGCCCATGGTGACCGTGCACATGGTGGCAGTGAAAAATGGTGACAGTTCCCATGCTGACAGTTCTGATTGTGACAATGCACACGGTCACAACCGATGCTGACACTGCTCATGGTAGCTGTACCCGTGGTGACTGTGCTCACTGTGATAGTGCCCATGGCGGCCGTGCCCATGGTGACACTGCCCATGGGGACAATGACCATGATGACACTGCCCATGGAGTCAGGGCCCACGGTGCCATTGCCTATGGTAACAGTGCTCACAGTGACAAAACCCATGGTAACAGTGACCACGGTGAGAGTGCTCATGGTGATAGTGTCTATGGTGACAGATCACACTGTGACAGTCCGCATTGTGCCAGTATCAATAGGGACAGTGCCCATGGTGACATTGACCATGGTGACAGTGCTCATGGTGCCAGTCCGCATTGTGCAAGTACCCATGGCGACAGTGGTCATGGTGTCACTGACCACAGTGAGAGTGCTCACTGTGATAGAGCTCACGGTAATAGTGCTCATGGTGACAGTGCAAATGGTGACAATACCAATGGTGACCATAATCATGTTGAAAATACCCATGGTGGCAGTTCTCATAGCGACATTTCTAATGGTGACAGTGCTCAAAGTAGCAGTGCCCAAGGTGGCAGTCCTCGTGGTGACAGTGCTAATGGTGACAGTGCTCTTGGTGGCAGTTCCCATGGGGACAGTACCGATGGTGACCCTGTGCATTGTTACAGTGCCCATGGTAACCGTGCTCACGGTGGTAGTGCTCATCGTGACAGTGCCCATGATGGTAGTTCACCTGATGACACTGCTAAATAGTGACAGTGCACATGATGACAGTGCTCACGGTGATAGTGCCCATGGTGACAGGGCCCACGGTGATAATGGGTATTATTACAGTGTTCATCGTGACAGAGCCCAAGGTGGCAGTGGCCATGCTGACCATGCCCAGAATGACACTGCCCATGGTAACAGTGCTGACAGTGACAGTGCCCATGGTGACACTTCTCACAGTGAATGTGCCCATGGGGACAGTTACCATGATGAGATTTCTCACGGTGATAGTGCCCGTTGTGACAGTGCCACAGGGCCAATGCCCATGGTGCCAGTGCCAATAGAGACATTCCGCACGGTCCCATTTCTCACGGTGAAAGTGCCTATGGTGACACTGCACCTGGTGGCAGTGCAAAATGGTGACAGTGCCCATGGTGACATTGCTCAAGGTGACTTTGCTTACAATGATAGTCCTTACGGTGACATTGTGCATGGTGACACTGCACACAGTTGCAGTGTTCATGGTGACAGTGTTCACGGTGATATTTTCCATGGTGATAGTGCCCATGGTGACACTGCACATGGTGGCAGTGAAAAATGGTGACAATGCCCCTATTAACAATTCTCATGGTGAAAGTGCACATGGTGACAACCCATGCAGACAGTACTCATGGTGACACTACTCACGGTGACAGTTCTCATGTTTCCAGTGTCCATGGTGACAGTGCTCACAGTGAGAGTTCCCATGGTGACACTGCCCATCATGACAGGGCCCATGGTGCCATTGCCTATGGTGACAGTGCTCATGGTAACAGTGCCCATGGTGACAGTGACCATGGTGAGAGTGCTCTCACAGATGGTGCCCATCGTGACAGTGCTCATGGTGCCTGTCTACATTGTGCCAGTACCCATGCCGACAGTGCTCATGGTGACAGTGACCACAGTGAGAGTGCTCACGGTGATAGTTCTCACGGTAATAGTGCTCATGGTGACAGTGCAAATGGTGATGATACCATGGTGAGAGTACTCATGTTGAAAATACCCATGGTGGCAGTTCTCACAGCAACAGATCTCATGGTGACAGTGCTCATAATAGCAGTGCCCAGGTGACATTGCTCGTGGTGACAGTGCTAATGGTGACAGTGCTCTTGGTGGCAGTTCCCATCGGGACAATACTGATGGTGACACTGTGCATTGTTACAGTGCCCATGGTAACCGTGCTCACGGTGATAGAGCCCATCGTGACAGTGCCCATGGTGGTAGTTCACCTGGTGACAGTGCTAAATAGTGACAGTGCACATGCTGACAGTGCTCACGGTGATAGTGCCCATGGTGACAGTGCACACGGTGATAATGGGCATTGTTACAGAGTTCATGGTGACAGAGCACTCGGTGGCAGTGGCCATGGAGACCGTGCGCACAATGACAGTGCCCATGGTGACAGTGCCGACAGTGACAGTGCCCATGGTGACACTTCTCACGGTGACAGTGCCCATGGGGACAGATAGCATGGTCAGATTTCTCACGGTGATAGTGCCCAGTGTGACTGTGCTCACAGTAACAATGCCCATGGTGCCAGTGCCCATAGAATCATACCGTACGGTCACATTCCTCACGGTGAAAGTGCCTATGGTGATATTAACCATGGTGACACTGCACATGGTGGCAGAGCAAAATGGTGACAGTGCCCATGGTGACATTGCTCATGGTGACTTTGCTTACGGTGATAGTCCTTACAGTGACAGTGCGCATGGTGACACTGCACACAGTGACAGTGTTCATGGTGACAGTGTTCACAGTGATAGTTCCCATGGTGAGAGTGTCCATGGTTACAGTGCCCATAGTCACAATTCTCATGGTGTAGTGCTCACAGTGACAGTGCCCATGGTGTCATGCCCATGGTGACAGTGCTCATGGTGACAGTGCTCATGTTGGCAGTGCCATAAATAACAGTGCTCATTGTGGCAGTGCTCATGGTGTCTGTGCTCATAGTGACAGTGCCCATGTTTACAGTGTTTATGGTGATAGATATCATGATGTCAGTGCCCACGAGGACAGTGCCAAGGCTGACAAAGCCCAGGGTGATACTTCCCATTGTGACAGTGCCCACGGTGACAATGCCCATGGTGACAGCGCCCAGTGTGACAAGGCTCATGGTGACAGTGCCGATGGTAAGAGTGCCAATAGTGACAGTGCTCATGGTGAAACTGCCCATGGAGACACTGCCCATGGTAATAGTGCTCATCATGAAAACCCTTCGGAGACAGTGCCAATGGTGAGAGTCCCCGTGGTGACAGTTCTCATGGTGAAAGTGATCCTGTTGAAATTGCTCATGGTGACAGTGCTCATGCTGACAGTGCTCAAGGTGATAGTCTCCATGTTCACAGTGCCTATGGTGATTATGCTCTTAGTGACAGTGTTCACGGTAACCGTGCCCATGGTGACAGTGACCTCGGTGACTGTTCTCACCATGATAGTGCCCATGGTGACAGTGTTCATGATGACAGTCCGCAGTAAGGCTGTGCCCGTGGTGACAGTGCTCATGGTGATAGTTCTCACGGTGATAGTACGCACTTTGACAGTGCCAAAGGTGACAATACCCAAGTGATAGTAATCATGGTGAAAGTGCCCATGGTGGCAGTTCTCATACTGACAGTTCTTGTGACCGTGCTCATGGTGGCAGTGCTCGTGGTGACAGTGCTCTTGGTGACAGTGCTCATGGTGGCAGTGACCATGGTGAGACTACCGATGGTGACACTGCCCATGGTGACAGTGCACATGGTCATGGTGCATCTGGTGGCAGTGCAAAATAGTGAGAGTGCCCATGTTGATAGTGCCCATGGTGAGAATGCCCATGCTTCCAGTGCTCATGGTGACAGTGCTCATTGTGACAGTGCCCCTGGTGACAGTGCACACCGTGAGAGTGCCCATGGTGTCTGTGCCCATGGTGACAGTTCTTATCATGAGAGTGTTCACGTTAGCAGTGTTCATGGTAATAGTGCTCACGGAGGCATTGCCCACAATGAGAGTGCCCATGGTGAGAATACTGACTGTGACAGTGCCCTTGATGACTTTTCTCTCTGTTACAGTGCCCTTGGGGACAGTTAGCACGGTGAGATTTCTCACAGTGATAGTGCACATTGTTTCAGTGCTAATAGTGAAAAGGCCCACGGCACCAGTGCCCATCGTGGCATTGCTCACGGTGATAGTTCTCACGGTGACAGTGCCCATGGTGATATTACCCATGGTGACAGTACTCAGTGATCAAGTGCTCATGGTGACAGTGCCTAAGGTGAGAGTGCACATGGTGGCAGTGCGAAATGGTGACACTGCCCATGGGGACATTGCTTAATGTGATAGTCCTTGTGGTGACATTGCGCATGGTGACATTGCCCACCACGACAGTGCTCTTGTTGACAGTGCTCATGGTGATAGTGCCAATGTTGGAAGTGCCCATCGTGAAAGTGCCCATGGTGACAGTTCTTATGATGAGAGTGGTCAGAGTGGCAGTGCTCATGGTGAAAGTGCCCATGGTGACAGAGCCCACGGTGACAGTGCCCATAGTTATAGTGTCCATGGTGACAGTAGTAACAGTGAAATTGTCCATGGGGACATTGCCCATGGTGAAAGTGCCCATGGTCACAACACTCACGGTGATAGTGCTCACGGTGAGAGTGGCCATGGTGACAGTGACCACGGTTACAGTTCTAATGGTGATACTGCCCATGATGACAGTGCTCATGGTGACAGTCCACATTGTGCCAGAGCCCAAGGTGACAGTGCTCATGGTGACATTGCCCAAAGTCACAATACCCATGGTGACAGTGCCCAGGCTGACAGTTCTCAAGGTGATAGTGCCCATGGTGACAGTGCACATGGTGATACAGAGAATGGGGACAGTGCTTACGGTGACAGTTGTCATGGTTTCAGTACCCATGGTGATAGTGCTGAAACTGACAGTGCCCTTGGGGATACTGCCCATGGTGAGTGTGATCATGTTAATAGTGCCCATGGTGGCAGTTCCCATTGTGAAAGTGCTCATGATGACAGTGCCCATGTTGGTAGTTCCCACGGTGACAGTGCTCATGGTGATAGTGACCATGTTAACAGTGCACATGGTGGCTGTGCCCTTGGTGACAGTGCCCATGATAACAGTACTCATGGTGACAGTGCTCACGGAGATAGTGCACATGGTGACATTGCACATGTTGGTAGTGCACATGGTGGCAGTGAAAAATGGTGACAGTTCCCATGCTGACAGTTCTCATTGTGACAATGCACACGGTCACAACCGATGCTGACACAGCTCATGGTAGCTGTACCCGTGGTGACAGTGCTCAAAGTGATAGTGCCCATGGTAACACTGCACATCATGACAGTGCCCATGATGAAAGTTCCCACGTCGCCATTGAGTATGGTGACAGTGCTCATGGTAACAGTGCACATGGTGACAGTGACCATGGTGAGTGTGCTCACACTGATAGTGCACATGGTGACAGGGCTCATGGTGCCAGTCCGCATTGTGCCAGTACCCATAGCGACAGTGGTCATGGTGACACTGACCACAGTGAGAGTGCTCACTGTGATAGATCTCACGGAAATAGTGCTCATGGTGACAGTGCAAATGGTGACAATACCCATGGTGACAGTACTCATGTTGAAAATAGTCATGGTGGCAGTTCTCATAGCGACACTTCTCATGGTGACAGTGAAAATGTTGACAATACACATGGTGACAGTACTCATGTTGTAAATACCCATGGTGGCAGTTCTCATAGCGACAGATCTCATGCTGACAGTTCTCGTAATAACATTTCACAAGGTGGCAGTCCTCGTGGTGACAGTGCTAATGGTGAGAGAGATCTTGGTGCCAGTGCCGATGGGGACAGTACCGATGGTGACACTGCACATTGTTAGAGTGCCCATGGTAACCGTGCTCACAGTGATAGTGCACATCGTGACAGTGCCCATGGCGGTAGTTCACATGGTGACAGTGCTAAATAGTGACAGTGCACATGCTGACAGTGCTCACGGTGATAATGCCTATGGTGACAGTGCCCACGGTGATAATGGGTATTATTAAAGTGTTCATCCTGACAGAGCCCAAGTTGGCAGTGGCCATGGTGACATGGCCCACAATGACAGTGCCCATGGTAACAATTCCGACAGTGACAGTGCCCATGGTGACACTTCTCACAGTGAATGTGCCCATGGCGACAGTTACCATGATGAGATTTCTCACGGTGATAGTTCCCGTTGTGACAGTGCTCACAGAGACAATGCCCATGGTGCCAGTGCCCATAGAGACATTCCGCACGGTCCCATTTCTCACGGTGAAAGTGCCTATGGTGACACTGCACCTGGTGGCATTGCAAAATGGTGACAGTGCCCCTGGTGACATTGCTCATAATGACTTTGCTTACAGTGATAGTCCTTACGGTGACAGTGTGCATGGTGACACTGCACACAGTTGCAGTGTTCATGGTGACAGTGTTCACTGCCATAATTTCCATGGTGATAGTGCCCATGGTGACATTGCACATAGTGGCAGTGAAAAATGGTGACAGTGCCCCTGTTGACAGTTCTCATGCTGACAGTGCACATGGTGACAACCCATGCAGACAGTACTCAAGGTGACAGTACTCACGGTGACAGTTCCCATGTTTGCAGTATCCATGGTGACAGTGCTCACAGTGAGCGTGCCCATGGTGACACTGCCCACGATGACAGGTCCCATGGGGCAAATGATAATGGTGATGATGCTCATGGTAACAGTGCACATGGTGACAGTGACCATGGTGAGAGTGCTCACATTGATGGTGCCCATGGTGACAGTGCTCATGGTGCCTGTCTACATTGTGCCAGTACTCATGGCCACAGTGCTCATGGTGACAGTGACCACAGAGAGAGTGCTCACGGTGATAGTGCTCATGGTAATAGTACTCATGGTGACAGTGCAAATGGTGACAATACCATGGTGACAGTACTCATGTTGAAAATACCCATGGTGGCAGTTCTCATAGCGACAGATCTCATGGTGACAGTGCTCATAATAGCAGTGCCCAGGTGCCAGTGCTCGTGGTGACAGTGCTAATGGTGACAGTGCTCTTGGTGGCAGTTCCCATTGGGACAGTACTGATGGTGACGCTGTGCATTGTTACAGTGCCCATGGTAACCGTGCTCATGGTGACAGTGCCCATGGTGGTAGTTCACCTGGTGACAGTGCTAAATAGTGACACTGCACATGCTGACAGTGCTCATGGAGATATTGCCCATGGTGAAAGTGCACACGGTGATAATGGGCATTGTTACAGAGTTCATGGTGACAGAGCACACCGTGGCAGTGGCCATGGAGACAGTGCCCACAAAGACAGTGCCCATGGTGACAGTGCCAACAGTGACAGTGCCCCTGGAGACACTTCTCACGCTGACAGTGCCAATAGGGACAGTTAGCATGGTGCGATTTCTCACGGTGATAGCACCCGTTGTGACAGTGCTCACAGTGACAATGCCCATGGTGCCAGTGCCCATAGAGACATTCTGCACGGTCACATTTCTCACGGTGAAAGTGCCTATGGTGACACTGCACCTGGTGGCAGTGCAAAATGGTGACAGTGCCCATGGTGACATTGGTCATAGTGACTTTGCTTACAGTGATAGTCCTTACAGAGACAGTTGCATGGTGACACTGCACAGAGTTGCAGTGTTCATGGTGACAGTGTTCACGGTGATAACTTTCCATGGTGATAGTGCCCATGGTGACACTGCACATGGTGGCAGTGAAAAATGGTGACAGTGCCCCTGTTGACAGTACTCACGGTGACAGTGCACATGGTGACAACCCGTGCAGACTGTACTCATGGTGACAGTACTTACGGTGACAGTTCTCATGTTTGCAGTATCCATGGGGACAGTGCTCACAGTGAAATTGCCCATGGTGAGAGTGCCCCTGGTGACACTGCCCATGATGACAGGGCCCATGGTGCCATTGCCTATGGTGACATTGCTCATGGTAACAATGCCCAAGGTGACAGTGACCATGGTGAGAGTGCTCACACTGATGGTGCCCATGGTGACAGTGCTCATGGTGTCTGTCTACATTGTGCCAGTACCCAAGGCGACAGTGCTCATGGTGACAGTGACCACAGTGAGATTGCTCACGGTGATAGTGCTCACGGTAATAGTGCTCATGGTGACATTGCAAATGGTGACAGTACACATGTTGAAAATACCCATGATGGCAGTTCTCATAGTGACAGATCTCATGGTGACAGTGCTCATAATAGCAGTGCCCAGGTGCCAGTGCTCGTGGTGACATTGCTAATGGTGACAGTGTTCCTGGTGGCAGTTCCCATCGGGACAATACTGATGGTGACCCTGTGCATTGTTACAGTGCCCATGGTAACCGAGCTCACGGTGATAGTGCACATCGTGACAGTGCCCATGGTGGTAGTTCACCTGGTGACAGTGCTAAATAGTGACAGTGCACATGCTGACAGTGCTCACGGTGAGAGTGGCCATGGTGACAGTGACCAGGGTGACAGTTCTAATGGTGATACTGCCCATGATAACAGTGCTCATGGTGACAGTCCACATTGTGCCAGTGCCCAAGGTGACAGTGATCATGGTGACAGTGCCCAAAGTCACAATACCCATGGTGACAGTGCCCAGGCTGAGAGTTTTCAAGGTGATAGTGCCCATGGTGACAGTGCACATGGTGATACAGAGAATGGGGACAGTGCTTATGGTGACAGTGGTCATGGTTGCAGTACCCATGGTGATAGTGCTGAAACTGACAGTGCCCTTGGGGATAGTGCCCATGGTGAGTGTGCTCGTGTTAATAGTGCCCATGGTGGCAGTTCCCATTGTGAAAGTGCTCATGATGACAGTGCCCATGTAGGTAGTTCCCATGGTGACAGTGCTCATGGTGATACTGACCATGTTAACAGTGCACATGGTGGCTGTGCCCTTGGTGACATTGCCCATGATGACAGTATTCATGGAGACAGTGCTCACGGTGATACTGCCCATGGTGACAGTGCACATGGTGGCAGTGAAAAATGGTGACAGTTCCCATGCTGACAGTTCTGATTGTGACAATGCACACGGTCACAACCGATGCTGACACTGCTCATGGTAGCTGTACCCGTGGTGACTGTGCTCACTGTGATAGTGCCCATGGCGGCCGTGCCCATGGTGACACTGCCCATGGGGACAATGACCATGATGACACTGCCCATGGAGTCAGGGCCCACGGTGCCATTGCCTATGGTAACAGTGCTCACAGTGACAAAACCCATGGTAACAGTGACCACGGTGAGAGTGCTCATGGTGATAGTGTCTATGGTGACAGATCACACTGTGACAGTCCGCATTGTGCCAGTATCAATAGGGACAGTGCCCATGGTGACATTGACCATGGTGACAGTGCTCATGGTGCCAGTCCGCATTGTGCAAGTACCCATGGCGACAGTGGTCATGGTGTCACTGACCACAGTGAGAGTGCTCACTGTGATAGAGCTCACGGTAATAGTGCTCATGGTGACAGTGCAAATGGTGACAATACCAATGGTGACCATAATCATGTTGAAAATACCCATGGTGGCAGTTCTCATAGCGACATTTCTAATGGTGACAGTGCTCAAAGTAGCAGTGCCCAAGGTGGCAGTCCTCGTGGTGACAGTGCTAATGGTGACAGTGCTCTTGGTGGCAGTTCCCATGGGGACAGTACCGATGGTGACCCTGTGCATTGTTACAGTGCCCATGGTAACCGTGCTCACGGTGGTAGTGCTCATCGTGACAGTGCCCATGATGGTAGTTCACCTGATGACACTGCTAAATAGTGACAGTGCACATGATGACAGTGCTCACGGTGATAGTGCCCATGGTGACAGGGCCCACGGTGATAATGGGTATTATTACAGTGTTCATCGTGACAGAGCCCAAGGTGGCAGTGGCCATGCTGACCATGCCCAGAATGACACTGCCCATGGTAACAGTGCTGACAGTGACAGTGCCCATGGTGACACTTCTCACAGTGAATGTGCCCATGGGGACAGTTACCATGATGAGATTTCTCACGGTGATAGTGCCCGTTGTGACAGTGCCACAGGGCCAATGCCCATGGTGCCAGTGCCAATAGAGACATTCCGCACGGTCCCATTTCTCACGGTGAAAGTGCCTATGGTGACACTGCACCTGGTGGCAGTGCAAAATGGTGACAGTGCCCATGGTGACATTGCTCAAGGTGACTTTGCTTACAATGATAGTCCTTACGGTGACATTGTGCATGGTGACACTGCACACAGTTGCAGTGTTCATGGTGACAGTGTTCACGGTGATATTTTCCATGGTGATAGTGCCCATGGTGACACTGCACATGGTGGCAGTGAAAAATGGTGACAATGCCCCTATTAACAATTCTCATGGTGAAAGTGCACATGGTGACAACCCATGCAGACAGTACTCATGGTGACACTACTCACGGTGACAGTTCTCATGTTTCCAGTGTCCATGGTGACAGTGCTCACAGTGAGAGTTCCCATGGTGACACTGCCCATCATGACAGGGCCCATGGTGCCATTGCCTATGGTGACAGTGCTCATGGTAACAGTGCCCATGGTGACAGTGACCATGGTGAGAGTGCTCTCACAGATGGTGCCCATCGTGACAGTGCTCATGGTGCCTGTCTACATTGTGCCAGTACCCATGCCGACAGTGCTCATGGTGACAGTGACCACAGTGAGAGTGCTCACGGTGATAGTTCTCACGGTAATAGTGCTCATGGTGACAGTGCAAATGGTGATGATACCATGGTGAGAGTACTCATGTTGAAAATACCCATGGTGGCAGTTCTCATAGCAACAGATCTCATGGTGACAGTGCTCATAATAGCAGTGCCCAGGTGACATTGCTCGTGGTGACAGTGCTAATGGTGACAGTGCTCTTGGTGGCAGTTCCCATCGGGACAATACTGATGGTGACACTGTGCATTGTTACAGTGCCCATGGTAACCGTGCTCACGGTGATAGAGCCCATCGTGACAGTGCCCATGGTGGTAGTTCACCTGGTGACAGTGCTAAATAGTGACAGTGCTCACGGTGATAGTGCCCATGGTGACAGTGCACACGGTGATAATGGGCATTGTTACAGAGTTCATGGTGACAGAGCACTCGGTGGCAGTGGCCATGGAGACCGTGCGCACAATGACAGTGCCCATGGTGACAGTGCCGACAGTGACAGTGCCCATGGTGACACTTCTCACGGTGACAGTGCCCATGGGGACAGATAGCATGGTCAGATTTCTCACGGTGATAGTGCCCAGTGTGACTGTGCTCACAGTAACAATGCCCATGGTGCCAGTGCCCATAGAATCATACCGTACGGTCACATTCCTCACGGTGAAAGTGCCTATGGTGATATTAACCATGGTGACACTGCACATGGTGGCAGAGCAAAATGGTGACAGTGCCCATGGTGACATTGCTCATGGTGACTTTGCTTACGGTGATAGTCCTTACAGTGACAGTGCGCATGGTGACACTGCACACAGTGACAGTGTTCATGGTGACAGTGTTCACAGTGATAGTTCCCATGGTGAGAGTGTCCATGGTTACAGTGCCCATAGTCACAATTCTCATGGTGTAGTGCTCACAGTGACAGTGCCCATGGTGTCATGCCCATGGTGACAGTGCTCATGGTGACAGTGCTCATGTTGGCAGTGCCATAAATAACAGTGCTCATTGTGGCAGTGCTCATGGTGTCTGTGCTCATAGTGACAGTGCCCATGTTTACAGTGTTTATGGTGATAGATGTCATGATGTCAGTGCCCACGAGGACAGTGCCAAGGCTGACAAAGCCCAGGGTGATACTTCCCATTGTGACAGTGCCCACGGTGACAATGCCCATGGTGACAGCGCCCAGTGTGACAAGGCTCATGGTGACAGTGCCGATGGTAAGAGTGCCAATAGTGACAGTGCTCATGGTGAAACTGCCCATGGAGACACTGCCCATGGTAATAGTGCTCATCATGAAAACCCTTCGGAGACAGTGCCAATGGTGAGAGTCCCCGTGGTGACAGTTCTCATGGTGAAAGTGATCCTGTTGAAATTGCTCATGGTGACAGTGCTCATGCTGACAGTGCTCAAGGTGATAGTCTCCATGTTCACAGTGCCTATGGTGATTATGCTCTTAGTGACAGTGTTCACGGTAACCGTGCCCATGGTGACAGTGACCTCGGTGACTGTTCTCACCATGATAGTGCCCATGGTGACAGTGTTCATGATGACAGTCCGCAGTAAGGCTGTGCCCGTGGTGACAGTGCTCATGGTGATAGTTCTCACGGTGATAGTACGCACTTTGACAGTGCCAAAGGTGACAATACCCAAGTGATAGTAATCATGGTGAAAGTGCCCATGGTGGCAGTTCTCATACTGACAGTTCTTGTGACCGTGCTCATGGTGGCAGTGCTCGTGGTGACAGTGCTCTTGGTAACAGTGCTCATGGTGGCAGTGACCATGGTGAGACTACCGATGGTGACACTGCCCATGGTGACAGTGCACATGGTCATGGTGCATCTGGTGGCAGTGCAAAATAGTGAGAGTGCCCATGTTGATAGTGCCCATGGTGAGAATGCCCATGCTTCCAGTGCTCATGGTGACAGTGCTCATTGTGACAGTGCCCCTGGTGACAGTGCACACCGTGAGAGTGCCCATGGTGTCTGTGCCCATGGTGACAGTTCTTATCATGAGAGTGTTCACGTTAGCAGTGTTCATGGTAATAGTGCTCACGGAGGCATTGCCCACAATGAGAGTGCCCATGGTGAGAATACTGACTGTGACAGTGCCCTTGATGACTTTTCTCTCTGTTACAGTGCCCTTGGGGACAGTTAGCACGGTGAGATTTCTCACAGTGATAGTGCACATTGTTTCAGTGCTAATAGTGAAAAGGGCCACGGCACCAGTGCCCATCGTGGCATTGCTCACGGTGATAGTTCTCACGGTGACAGTGCCCATGGTGATATTACCCATGGTGACAGTACTCAGTGATCAAGTGCTCATGGTGACAGTGCCTAAGGTGAGAGTGCACATGGTGGCAGTGCGAAATGGTGACACTGCCCATGGGGACATTGCTTAATGTGATAGTCCTTGTGGTGACATTGCGCATGGTGACATTGCCCACCACGACAGTGCTCTTGTTGACAGTGCTCATGGTGATAGTGCCAATGTTGGAAGTGCCCATCGTGAAAGTGGCCATGGTGACAGTTCTTATGATGAGAGCGGTCAGAGTGGCTGTGCTCATGGTAAGTGTGCCCATGGTGACAGAGCCCACGGTGACAGTGCCCATAGTTATAGTGTCCATGGTGACAGTACTAACAGTGAAATTGTCCATGGTGACACTGCCCACGTTGAAAGAGCCCATGGTCACAACACTCACGGTGATAGTGCTCACGGTGAGAGTGGCCATGGTGACAGTGACCACGGTGACAGTTCTAATGGTGATACTGCCCATGATGACAGTGCTCATGGAGACAGTCCACATTGTGCCAGTGCCCAAGGTGACAGTGCTCATGGTGACAGTGCCAAAGTCACAATACCCAAGATGACAGTGCCCAGGCTGACAGTTCTCAAGGTGATAGTGCCCATGGTGACAGTGCACATGGTGATACAGGGAATGGGGACAGTGCTTATGGTGACAGTGGTCATGGTTGCAGTACCCATGGTGATAGTGCTGAAACTGACAGTGCCCTTGGGGATAGTGCCCATGGTGAGTGTGCTCGTGTTAATTGTGCCTATGGTGGCAGTTCCCATTGTGAAACTGCTCATGATGACAGTGCCCATGTTGGTAGTTCCCATGGTGACAGTGCTCATGGTGATAGTGACCATGTTAACAGTGCACATGTTGGCTGTGCACTTGGTGACAGTGCCCATGATGACAGCACTCATGGGGAGAGTGCTCACGGTGATAGTGCCCATGGTGGTAGTGCACATGGTAACACTGCCCATAGTCACAATTCTCATGGTGTAGTGCTCACATTGACAGTGCCCATGGTGTCATGCCCATGGTGACAGTGCTCATGTTGGCAGTGCCATAAATAACAGTGCTCATTGTGGCAGTGCTCATGGTGTCTGTGCTCATGGTGACGCTGCCCATGCTGACAGTGCCGGTGGTGAGAGTGCCAATAGTGACAGTGCTCATGGTGAAACTGCCCATGGAGACATCGCCCATGGTGATAGTGCTCATGGTGACAACCCCACGGTGACAGTGCCAATGTTGATAGTCCCCGTGGTGACAGGTCTTACATTGAATGTGACCATGGTGTCTGTGCTCATGGAGACAGTGCTCAAGGTTGTAGTCTCCATGTTGACAGTGCCGATGGTGACAATTCTCACGGTGACAGGGCCTATGGTGAAAATTCTCATAGTGACAGTGTTCACGGTGACAGTGCCCATGGTGCTATTACCCATGCTGACAGTTCTCACAGTGAAACTGCACATGGTGACACTGCACATGGTGGCAGTGCAAAATGGTGACAGTGCCCATGGTGATATTGCTCATGGTGACATTGCTTACGGTGATAGTGTGTATGGTGAAACTGCACACAGTGACATTGCTCATGGTGACAGTGTTCACGGCGTTAGATCCTATGGTGAATGTGACCATGGGGACAGTGCCCATAGTCACAGTTCTCATGGTGTAGTGCTCACGGTGACAGTGCCCATGGTGACAATACACAGGGTGACAGTATTCATGGTGACATTGCTCATGGTGAGAGTGCCCATGTTCACAACTGTCATGGTGATAGTTCCCATGGTGACAATACCCAGGGTAACAGAGCTGATGGTAAAAGTGTTCACGGTGACAGTGCCCATGGTGACAGTACCTAAGGTGACAATTCCCATGGTGAGACTGCTCATAGACAGTGCCCATGGTGACAATACCCAGCGTGTCCTGTCCATGGTGACAGTGATCATGGTGACACTTCTCATGAGGACAGTGCCATAAGTGACAGTGCTCATTGTGGCAGTGCTCATGATGACCGTGCTCATGGTGACAGTGCCCATGGTGACAGTGCCTATGCTGATAGATATCATGGTGGCCTTGCCCAGGGTGACACTGCCTACGCTGACAAAGCCCATGGTGATACTTTCAATTGTGACAGTGCGAACGGTGGCAGAGCCCATGTTGACAGTGCCCAAGATCACAGTGCCCATGGTCAGAGTGTTAACGGTGACTGTGCCCATGGTGACAGCACCCAATGTGACAATGCCCATTGTGACAGTGCTCACGGTGACCATGCAGATGGTGATAGTGCCAATAGTGAGAGTGCTCACGGTGACACTGCCCATTGAGACACTGCCCATGGTGATAGTGCTCATCATGACAACCCCTCGGAGGCAGTGCCAATGGTGAGAGTCCCCGTGGTGACAGTTCTCATGGTGAAAGTGATCCTGTTGAAATTGCTCATGGTGACAGTGCTCATGCTGACAGTGCTCAAGGTGATAGTCTCCATGTTGACAGTGCCCATGGTGACTGTTCTCACGGTGACAGTGCCAATGGTGATTATGCTCTTAGTGACAGTGCTTACGGTGACCGTGCCCATGGTGACAGTGACCACGGTGACTCTTCTCACCGTGATAGTGCCCATGGTGACAGTGTTCATGATGACAGTCCGCATTAAAGCTGTGCCCGTGTTGACAGTGTTCATGGTGATAGTTCTCACCGTGATAGTAGGCACATTGACAGTGCCAAAGGTGACAATACCCTGGTGATAGTAATCATGGTGAAAGTGCCCATGGTAGCAGTTCTCATACTGACAGTTCTTGTGACAGTGCTCATGGTGGCAGTGCTCGTGGTGACAGTGCTCTTGGTGACAGTGCTCATGGTGGCAGTGCCCATGGTGAGACTACCGATGGTGACCCTGCCCATGGTGACAGTGCACATGGTCATGGTGCATCTGGTGGCAGTGCAAAATAGTGAGAGTGCCCATGGTGATATTGCTCATGGTGATAGTGACCATGGTGAGAGTGCCCATGGTTCCAGTGCTCATGGTGACAGTGCCCATTGTGACAGTGCCCCTGGTGACAGTGCACACCGTGAGAGTGCCCATGGTGTCTGTGCCCATGGTGACAGTTCTTATCATGAGAGTGTTCACGGTAGCAGTGTTCATGGTAATAGTGCTCACGGAGGCATTGCCCACAATGAGAGTGCCCATGGTGAGAATACTGACTGTGACAGTGCCCATGATGACTTTTCCCTCTGTGACAGTGCCCTTGGGGACAGTTAGCACGGTGAGATTCCTCACAGTGATAGTGCACATGGTTTCAGTGCTAATAGTGAAAAGACCCACGGCGCCAGTGCCCATCATGGCATTGCTCACGGTGATAGTTCTCACAGTGACAGTGCCCATGGTGATATTACCCATGGTGACAGTACTCAGTGATCAAGTGCTCATGGTAAAAGTGCCTAAGGTGATAGTGCACACGGTAGCAGTGCAAAATGGTGACCGTGCCCATGGGGACATTGCTTAATGTGATAGTCCTTGTGGTGACATTGTGCATGGTGACATTGCCAACCACGACAGTGCTCTTGTTGACAGTGCTCATTGTTGTAGTTCCAATGCTGGAAGTGCCCATCGTGAAAGTGCCCATGGTGACAGTTCTTATGATGAGAGTGGTCAGAGTGGCGGTGCTCATGGTGAAAGTGCCCATGGTGACAGAGCCCACGGTGACAGTGCCCATAGTTATAGTGTCCATGGTGACAGTACTAACAGTGAAATTGTCCATGGGGACAATGCCCATGGTGAAAGTGCCCATGGTCTCAACACTCACGGTGATAGTGCTCACGGTGAGAGTGGCCATAGTGACAGTGACCACGGTGACAGTTCTAATGGTGATACTGCCCATGATGACAGTGCTCATGGTGACAGTCCACATTGTGCCAGTGCCCAAGGTGACAGTGCTCATGGTGACAGTGCCCAAAGCAACAATACCCATGGTGACAGTGCCCAGGCTGACAGTTCTCAAGGTGATAGTGCCCATGGTGACAGTGCACATGGTGATACAGAGAATGGGGACAGTGCTTTTGGTGACAGTGATCATGGTTGCAGTACCCATGGTGATATTGCTGAAACTGACAGTGCCCTTGGGGATAGTGCCCATGGCGAGTGTGCTCGTGTTAATAGTGCCCATGGTGGCAGTTCCCATTGTGAAAGTGCTCATGATGACAGTGCCCATGTGGGTAGTTCCCATGGTGACAGTGCTCATGGTGATAGTGACCATGTTAACAGTGCACATGGTGGCTGTGCCCTTGGTGACAGTGCCCATGATGACAGTATTCATGGTGACAGTGCTCACGGTGATAGTGCCCATGGTGACAGTGCACATGGTAACACTGCCCATAGTCACAATTCTCATGGTGTAGTGCTCACGGTGACAGTGCCCATGGTGACAATACACAGGGTGACAGTATTCATGGTGACATTGCTCATGGTGAGAGTGCCCATGTTCACAACTGTCACGGTGATAGTTCCCATGGTGACAATACCCAGGGTAACGGAGCTGATGGTAAAAGTGTTCACGGTGACAGTGCCCATGGTGACAGTACCTAAGGTGACAATTCCCATGGTGAGACTGCTCATAGACAGTGCCCATGGTGACAATACCCAGCGTGTCCTGTCCATGGAGACAGTGATCATGGTGACACTTCTCATGAGGACAGTGCCATAAGTGACAGTGCTCATTGTGGCAGTGCTCATGGTGACAGTGCCCATGGTGACAGTGCCTATGGTGATAGATATCATGGTGGCCCTGCCCTGGGTGACATTGCACACGCTGACAAAGCCCATGGTGATACTTCCCATTGTGACAGTGCCAACGGTGGCATAGCCCATGGTGACAGTGCCCAAGATCACAGTGCCCATGGTGAGAGTGTTAACGGTGACTGTGCCCATGGTGACAGCACCCAGTGTGACAATGCCCATTGTGACAATGCTCACGGTGACCATGCCGATGGTGATAGTGCCAATAGTGAGAGTGCTCACGGTGACACTGCCCATGGAGACACTGCCCATGGTGATAGTGCTCATCATGACAACCCGTCGGAGGCAGTGCCAATGGTGAGAGTCCCCGTGGTGACAGTTCTCATGGTGAAAGTGATCCTGTTGAAATTGCTCATGGTGACAGTGCTCATGGTGACAATGCTCAAGGTGATAGTCTCCATGTTAACAGTGCCCATGGTGACTGTTCTCACGGTGACAGTGCCTATGGTGATTTTGCTCTTAGTGACAGTGCTCACGGTGACAGTGCCTATGGTGACAGTGACCACGGTGACTCTTCTCACCGTGATAGTGCCCATGGTGACAGTGTTCATGATGACAGTCCGCATTAAGGCTGTGCCCGTGGTGACAGTGCTCATGGTGATAGTTCTCACGGTGATAGAATGCACGTTGACAGTGCCAAAGGTGACAATACCCAGGTGATAGTAATCATGGTGAAAGTGCCCATGGTGGCAGTTTTCATACTGACAGTTCTTGTGACAGTGCTCATGGTGGCAGTGCCCATGGTGAGACTACCGATGGTGACACTGCCCATGGTGACAGTGCACATGGTCATGGTGCATCTGGTGGCAGTGCAAAATACTGAGAGTGCCCATGGTGATATTGTGCATGGTGATAGTGCCCATCGTGAGAGTGCCCATGGTTCCAGTGCTCATTGTGACAGTGCCCGTTGTGACAGTGCCTCTGGTGACAATGCACCCTGTGAGAGTGCACATGGTGTCTGTGCCCATGGTGACAGTTCTTATCATGAGAGTGTTCACGGTAGCAGTGTTCATGGTAATAGTGCTCACGGAGGCATTGCCCACAATGAGAGTGCCCATGGTGAGAATACGGACTGTGACAGTGACCATGATGACATTTCTCTCTGTCACAGTGCCCTTGGGGACACTAAGCATGGTGAGATTTCTCACAGTGATAGTGCACATTGTTTCAGTGCTAATAGTGAAAAGACCCACGGCACCAGTGCCCATCATGGCATTCCTCACGGTGATAGTTCTCACGGTGACAGTGCCCATGGTGATATTACCCATGGTGACAGTTCTCAGGGATCAAGTGCTCATGGTGACAGTGCCTAAGGTGATAGTGCACATGGTGGCAGTGCAAAATGGTGACAGTGCCCAGGGGGACATTGCTTAATGTGATAGTCCTTGTGGTGACATTGCGCATGGTGACATTGCCCACCACGACAGTGCTCTTGTTGACAGTGCTCATGGTGATAGTGCCAATGTTGGAAGTGCCCATCGTGAAAGCGCCCATTGTGACAGTTCTTATGATGAGAGTGGTCAGAGTGGCAGTGCTCATGGTGAAAGTGCCCATGGTGACAGAGCCCACGGTGACAGTGTCCATAGTTATAGTGTCCATGGTGACAGTTCTAACAGTGAAATTGTCCATGGGGACACTGCCCATGGTGAAAGTGCCCATGGTCACAACACTCACGGTGAGAGTGCTCACGGTGAGAGTGGCCATGGTGACAGTGACCACGGTGACAGTTCTAATGGTGATACTGCCCATGATAACAGTGCTCATGGTGACAGTCCACATTGTGCCAGTGCCCAAGGTGACAGTGCTCATGGTGACAGTGCCCAAAGTCACAATACCCATGGTGACAGTGCCCAGGCTGACAGTTCTCAAGGTGATAGTGCCCATGGTGACAGTGCACATGGTGATACAGAGAATGGGGACAGTGCTTATGGTGACAGTGGTCATGGTTGCAGTACCCATGGTGATAGTGCTGAAACTGACAGTGCCCTTGGGGATAGTGCCCATGGTGAGTGTGCTCGTGTTAATAGTGCCCATGGTGGCAGTTCCCATTGTGAAAGTGCTCATGATGACAGTGCCCATGTAGGTAGTTCCCATGGTGACAGTGCTCATGGTGATAGTGACCATGTTAACAGTGCACATGGTGGCTGTGCCCTTGGTGACATTGCCCATGATGACAGTATTCATGGAGACAGTGCTCACGGTGATACTGCCCATGGTGACAGTGCACATGGTGGCAGTGAAAAATGGTGACAGTTCCCATGCTGACAGTTCTGATTGTGACAATGCACACGGTCACAACCGATGCTGACAGTGCTCATGGTAGCTGTACCCGTGGTGACTGTGCTCACTGTGATAGTGCCCATGGCGGCTGTGCCCATGGTGACACTGCCCATGGGGACAATGACCATGATGACACTCCCCATGGAGTCAGGGCCCACGGTGCCATTGCCTATGGTAACAGTGCTCACAGTGACAAAACCCATGGTAACAGTGACCACGGTGAGAGTGCTCATGGTGATAGTGTCTATGGTGACAGGTCACACTGTGACAGTCCGCATTGTGCCAGTATCAATAGGGACAGTGCCCATGGTGACATTGACCATGGTGACAGTGCTCATGGTGCCAGTCCGCATTGAGCAAGTAACCATGGCGACAGTGGTCATGGTGTCACTGACCACAGTGAGAGTGCTCACTGTGATAGAGCTCACGGTAATAGTGCTCATGGTGACAGTGCAAATGGTGACAATACCAATGGTGACCATAATCATGTTGAAAATACCCATGGTGGCAGTTCTCATAGCGACATTTCTCATGGTGACAGTGCTCAAAGTAGCAGTGCCCAAGGTGGCAGTCCTCGTGGTGACAGTGCTAATGGTGACAGTGCTCTTGGTGGCAGTTCCCATGGGGACAGTACCGATGGTGACCCTGTGCATTGTTACAGTGCCCATGGTAACCGTGCTCACGGTGGTAGTGCTCATCGTGACAGTGCCCATGATGGTAGTTCACCTGATGACACTGCTAAATAGTGACAGTGCACATGATGACAGTGCTCACGGTGATAGTGCCCATGGTGACAGGGCCCACGGTGATAATGGGTATTATTACAGTGTTCATCGTGACAGAGCCCAAGGTGGCAGTGGCCATGCTGACCATGCCCAGAATGACACTGCCCATGGTAACAGTGCTGACAGTGACAGTGCCCATGGAGACACTTCTCACAGTGAATGTGCCCATGCGGACAGTTACCATGATGAGATTTCTCACGGTGATAGTGCCCGTTGTGACAGTGCTCACAGGGCCAATGCCCATGGTGCCAGTGCCCATAGAGACATTCCGCACGGTCACATTTCTCACGGTGAAAGTGCCTATGGTGACACTGCACCTGGTGGCAGTGCAAAATGGTGACAGTGCCCATGGTGACATTGCTCATAGTGACTTTGCTTACAATGATAGTCCTTACGGTGACATTGTGCATGGTGACACTGCACACAGTTGCAGTGTTCATGGTGACAGTGTTCACGGTGATATTTTCCATGGTGATAGTGCCCATGGTGACACTGCACATGGTGGCAGTGAAAAATGGTGACAATGCCCCTATTAACAATTCTCATGGTGAAAGTGCACATGGTGACAACCCATGCAGACAGTACTCATGGTGACAGTACTCACGGTGACAGTTCTCATGTTTCCAGTGTCCATGGTGACAGTGCTCACAGTGAGAGTTCCCATGGTGACACTGCCCATCATGACAGGGCCCATGGTGCCATTGCCTATGGTGACAGTGCTCATGGTAACAGTGCCCATGGTGACAGTGACCATGGTGAGAGTGCTCTCACAGATGGTGCCCATCGTGACAGTGCTCATGGTGCCTGTCTACATTGTGCCAGTACCCATGCCGACAGTGCTCATGGTGACAGTGACCACAGTGAGAGTGCTCACGGTGATAGTTCTCACGGTAATAGTGCTCATGGTGACAGTGCAAATGGTGATGATACCATGGTGAGAGTACTCATGTTGAAAATACCCATGGTGGCAGTTCTCATAGCAACAGATCTCATGGTGACAGTGCTCATAATAGCAGTGCCCAGGTGACATTGCTCGTGGTGACAGTGCTAATGGTGACAGTGCTCTTGGTGGCAGTTCCCATCGGGACAATACTGATGGTGACACTGTGCATTGTTACAGTGCCCATGGTAACCGTGCTCACGGTGATAGAGCCCATCGTGACAGTGCCCATGGTGGTAGTTCACCTGGTGACAGTGCTAAATAGTGACAGTGCACATGCTGACAGTGCTCACGGTGATAGTGCCCATGGTGACAGTGCACACGGTGATAATGGGCATTGTTACAGAGTTCATGGTGACAGAGCACTCGGTGGCAGTGGCCATGGAGACCGTGCGCACAATGACAGTGCCCATGGTGACAGTGCCGACAGTGACAGTGCCCATGGTGACACTTCTCACGGTGACAGTGCCCATGGGGACAGATAGCATGGTCAGATTTCTCACGGTGATAGTGCCCAGTGTGACTGTGCTCACAGTAACAATGCCCATGGTGCCAGTGCCCATAGAATCATACCGTACGGTCACATTCCTCACGGTGAAAGTGCCTATGGTGATATTAACCATGGTGACACTGCACATGGTGGCAGAGCAAAATGGTGACAGTGCCCATGGTGACATTGCTCATGGTGACTTTGCTTACGGTGTTAGTCCTTACAGTGACAGTGCGCATGGTGACACTGCACACAGTGACAGTGTTCATGGTGACAGTGTTCACAGTGATAGTTCCCATGGTGAGAGTGTCCATGGTTACAGTGCCCATAGTCACAATTCTCATGGTGTAGTGCTCACAGTGACAGTGCCCATGGTGTCATGCCCATGGTGACAGTGCTCATGGTGACAGTGCTCATGTTGGCAGTGCCATAAATAACAGTGCTCATTGTGGCAGTGCTCATGGTGTCTGTGCTCATGGTGACAGTGCCCATGTTTACAGTGTTTATGGTGATAGATGTCATGATGTCAGTGCCCACGAGGACAGTGCCAAAGCTGACAAAGCCCAGGGTGATACTTCCCATTGTGACAGTGCCCACGGTGACAGTGCCCATGGTGACAGCGCCCAGTGTGACAAGGCTCATGGTGACAGTGCTCACGGTGACGGTGCCCATGGTGACAGTGCCGATGGTAAGAGTGCCAATAGTGACAGTGCTCATGGTGAAACTGCCTATGGAGACACTGCCCATGGTAATAGTGCTCATCATGACAACCCTTCAGAGACAGTGCCAATGGTGAGAGTCCCCGTGGTGACAGTTCTCATGGTGAAAGTGATCCTGTTGAAATTGCTCATGGTGACAGTGCTCATGGTGACAGTGCTCAAGGTGATAGTCTCCATGTTCACAGTGCCTATGGTGATTATGCTCTTAGTGACAGTGCTCACGGTAACCGTGCCCATGGTGACAGTGACCACGGTGACTGTTCTCACCATGATAGTGCCCATGGTGACAGTGTTCATGATGACAGTCCGCATTAAGGCTGTGCCCGTGGTGACAGTGCTCATGGTGATAGTTCTCACGGTGATAGTACGCACTTTGACAGTGCCAAAGGTGACAATACCCAAGTGATAGTAATCATGGTGAAAGTGCCCATGGTGGCAGTTCTCATACTGACAGTTCTTGTGACCGTGCTCATGGTGGCAGTGCTCGTGGTGACAGTGCTCTTGGTGACAGTGCTCATGGTGGCAGTGACCATGGTGAGACTACCGATGGTGACACTGCCCATGGTGACAGTGCACATGGTCATGGTGCATCTGGTGGCAGTGCAAAATAGTGAGAGTGCCCATGTTGATAGTGCCCATGGTGAGAATGCCCATGCTTCCAGTGCTCATGGTGACAGTGCCCATTGTGACAGTGCCCCTGGTGACAGTGCACACCGTGAGAGTGCCCATGGTGTCTGTGCCCATGGTGACAGTTCTTATCATGAGAGTGTTCACGGTAGCAGTGTTCATGGTAATAGTGCTCACGGAGGCATTGCCCACAATGAGAGTGCCCATGGTGAGAATACTGACTGTGACAGTGCCCTTGATGACTTTTCTCTCTGTTACAGTGCCCTTGGGGACATTTAGCACGGTGAGATTTCTCACAGTGATAGTGCACATTGTTTCAGTGCTAATAGTGAAATGGCCCACGGCACAAGGGCCCATCGTGGCATTGCTCACGGTGATAGTTCTCACGGTGACAGTGCCCATGGTGATATTACCCATGGTGACAGTACTCAGTGATCAAGTGCTCATGGTGACAGTGCCTAAGGTGATAGTGCACATGGTGGCAGTGCAAAATGGTGACACTGCCCATGGGGACATTGCTTAATGTGATAGTCCTTGTGGTGACATTGCGCATGGTGACATTGCCCACCACGACAGTGCTCTTGTTGACAGTGCTCATGGTGATAGTGCCAATGTTGGAAGTGCCCATCGTGAAAGTGGCCATGGTGACAGTTCTTATGATGAGAGCGGTCAGAGTGGCTGTGCTCATGGTAAGTGTGCCCATGGTGACAGAGCCCACGGTGACAGTGCCCATAGTTATAGTGTCCATGGTGACAGTACTAACAGTGAAATTGTCCATGGTGACACTGCCCACGTTGAAAGAGCCCATGGTCACAACACTCACGGTGATAGTGCTCACGGTGAGAGTGGCCATGGTGAAAGTGACCACGGTGACAGTTCTAATGGTGATACTGCCCATGATGACAGTGCTCATGGAGACAGTCCACATTGTGCCAGTGCCCAAGGTGACAGTGCTCATGGTGACAGTGCCAAAGTCACAATACCCAAGATGACAGTGCCCAGGCTGACAGTTCTCAAGGTGATAGTGCCCATGGTGACAGTGCACATGGTGATACAGGGAATGGGGACAGTGCTTATGGTGACAGTGGTCATGGTTGCAGTACCCATGGTGATAGTGCTGAAACTGACAGTGCCCTTGGGGATAGAGCCCATGGTGAGTGTGCTCGTGTTAATTGTGCCTATGGTGGCAGTTCCCATTGTGAAACTGCTCATGATGACAGTGCCCATGTTGGTAGTTCCCATGGTGACAGTGCTCATGGTGATAGTGACCATGTTAACAGTGCACATGGTGGCTGTGCACTTGGTGACAGTGCCCATGATGACAGTACTCATGGGGAGAGTGCTCACGGTGATAGTGCCCATGGTGGTAGTGCACATGGTAACACTGCCCATAGTCACAATTCTCATGGTGTAATGCGCACATTGACAGTGCCCATGGTGTCATGCCCATGGTGACAGTGCTCATGTTGGCAGTGCCATAAATAACAGTGCTCATTGTGGCAGTGCTCATGGTGTCTGTGCTCATGGTGACGCTGCCCATGCTGACAGTGCCGGTGGTGAGAGTGCCAATAGTGACAGTGCTCATGGTGAAACTGCCCATGGAGACATCGCCCATGGTGATAGTGCTCATGGTGACAACCCCACGGTGACAGTGCCAATGTTGATAGTCCCCGTGGTGACAGGTCTTACATTGAATGTGACCATGGTGTCTGTGCTCATGGAGACAGTGCTCAAGGTTGTAGTCTCCATGTTGACAGTGCCGATGGTGACAATTCTCACGGTGACAGGGCCTATGGTGAAAATTCTCATAGTGACAGTGTTCACGGTGACAGTGCCCATGGTGCTATTACCTATGGTGACAGTTCTCATAGTGAAACTGCACATGGTGACACTGCACATGGTGGCAGTGCAAAATGGTGACAGTGCCCATGGTGATATTGCTCATGGTGACATTGCTTACGGTGATAGTGTGTATGGTGAAACTGCACACAGTGACATTGCTCATGGTGACAGTGTTCACGGCGTTAGATCCTATGGTGAATGTGACCACGGGGACAGTGCCCATAGTCACAATTCTCATGGTGTAGTGCTCACGGTGACAGTGCCCATGGTGACAATACACAGGGTGACAGTATTCATGGTAACATTGCTCATGGTGAGAGTGCCCATGTTCACAACTGTCATGGTGATAGTTCCCATGGTGACAATACCCAGGGTAACAGAGCTGATGGTAAAAGTGTTCACGGTGACAGTGCCCATGGTGACAGTACCTAAGGTGACAATTCCCATGGTGAGACTGCTCACAGACAGTGCCCATGGTGACAATACCCAGCGTGTCCTGTCCATGGTGACAGTGATCATGGTGACACTTCTCATGAGGACAGTGCCATAAGTGACACTGCTCATTGTGGAAGTGCTCATGATGACCGTGCTCATGGTGACAGTGCCCATGGTGACAGTGCCTATGCTGATAGATATCATGGTGGCCGTGCCCAGGGTGACACTGCCCACGCTGACAAAGCCCATGGTGATACTTTCAATTGTGACAGTGCGAACGGTGGCAGAGCCCATGTTGACAGTGCCCAAGATCACAGTGCCCATGGTGAGAGTGTTAACGGTGACTGTGCCCATGGTGACAGCACCCAGTGTGACAATGCCCATGGTGACAGTGCTCACGGTGACCATGCCGATGGTGATAGTGCCAATAGTGAGAGTGCTCACGGTGACACTGCCCATGGAGACATTGCCCATGGTGATAGTGCTCATCATGACAACCCCTCGGAGGCAGTGCCAATGGTGACAGTCCCCGTGGTGACAGTTCTCACGGTGAAAGTGATCCTATTGATATTTCTCATGGTGACAGTGCTCATGGTGACAGTGCTCAAGGTGATAGTCTGAATGATGACAGTGCCCAGGCTGACAGTTCTCAAGGTGATAGTGCCCATGGTGACAGTGCACATGGTGATACAGGGAATGGGGACAGTGCTTATGGTGACAGTGGTCATGGTTGCAGTACCCATGGTGCTAGTGCTGAAACTGATAGTGCCCTTGGGGATAGTGCCCATGGTGAGTGTGCTCGTGTTAATAGTGCGCATGGTGGCAGTTCCCATTGTGAAAGTGCTCATGATGACATTGCCCATGTTGGTAGTTCCCATGGTGACAGTGCTCATGGTGATTGTGACCATGTTAACAGTGCACATGGTGGCTGTGCCCTTGATGACAGTGCCCATGATGACAGTATTCATGGTGACAGTGCTCACGGTGATAGTGCCCATGGTGACAGTGCACATGGTGGTAGTCCACATGGTGGCAGTGAAAAATGGTGACAGTACCCATGCTGAGAGTTCTCACTGTGACAATGCACACGGTCACAACCGATGCTGACACTGCTCATGGTAGCTCTACCCGTGGTGACAGTGCTCACAGTGATAGTGCCCATGGTGACAGTGCCGATGGTGACACTCCCCATGATGACAGTGCCCATGGTGAAAGTTCCCACAGCGCCATTGCCTATGGTGACAGTGCTCATGGTAACAGTGCCCATGGTGACAGTGACCATGGTGAGAGTGCTCACACTGATAGTGCCCATGATGACAGGTCTCATGGTTCCAGACCGCATTGTGGAGTACCCATGGTGACATTGCTCATGGTGACACTGACCACAGTGAGATTGCTCACTGTGATAGAGCTCACGGTAATAGTGCTCATGGTGACAGTGCAAATGGTGACAATACTTATGGTGACAGTACTCATGTTGTAAATACCCATGGTGGCAGTTCTCATAGCGACAGTTCTCATGGTGACAGTTCTCATAATAGCATTGCCCAAGGTGGCAGTCCTCGTGGTGACAGTGCTAATGGTGACAGTGCTCTTGGTGCCAGTGCCTATGGGGACAGTACCAATGGTGACACTGCACATTGTTAGAGTGCCCATGGTAACTGTGCTCACGGTGATAGTGCACATCGTGACCTTGCCCATGGTGGTAGTTCACCTGGTGACAGTGCTAAATTGTAACAGTGCACATGCTGACAGTGCTCACGGTGATAGTGCCCATGGTGACAGTGCCCACGGTGATAATGGGTATTATTACAGTGTTCATCGTGACAGAGCCCAAGGTGGCAGTTGCCATGGTGACAGTGCCCACAACGACAGTGCCCATGGTAACAGTGCCGACAGTGACAGTGCCCATGGTGACACTTCTCACAGTGTATGTGCCCATGGTGACAGTTACCATGATGAGATTTCTTACTGTGATAGTGCCCGTTGTGACAGCGCTCACAGTGACAATGCCCATGGTGCCAGTGCCCATAGAGACATTCCGCACGGTCACATTTCTCACGGTGAAAGGGCCTATGGTGACACTGCACCTGGTGGCAGTGCAAAATGGTGACAGTGCCCATGGTGACATTGCTCATAATGACTTTGCTTGCAGTGATAGTTCTTACAGTGACAGTGTGCATGGTGACACTGCACACAGTTGCAGTGTTCATGGTGACAGTGTTCACGGTGATACTTTCCATGGTGATAGTGCCCATGGTGACATTGAACCTGGTGGCAGTGAAAAATGGTGACAGTGCCCCTGTTGACAGTTCTCTTGGCGACAGTGCACATGGTGACAACCCATGCAGACAGTATCATGGTGACAGTACTCATGGTGACAGTTCCCATGTTTGCAGTATCCATGGTGACAGTGCTCACAGTGAGAGTGTCCATGGTGATGCAGCCCAGGATGACAGGGCCCATGTTGCCATTGCTTATGGTGACAGTGCTCATGGTAACAGTGCCCATGGTGACAGTGAACATGGTGAGAGTGCTCACACTGATTGTGCCCGTGGTGACAGTGCTCATGGGGCCTGTCTACATTGTGCCAGTATCCATGGAGAAAGGGCTCATGGTGAGGGTGACCACAGTGAGAGTGCTCATGGTGATAGTGCTCACGGTAATAGTGCTCATGGTGACAGTGCAAATGGTGACAATACCATGGTGAGAGTACTCATGTTGAAAATACCCATGGTGGCAGTTCTCATAGCGACAGATCTCATGGTGACAGTGCTCATAATAGCAGTGCCCAGGTGCCAGTGCTCGTGGTGACAGTGCTAATGGTGACAGTGCTCTTGGTGGCAGTTCCCATTGGGACAGTACTGATGGTGACACTGTGCATTGTTACAGTGCCCATGGTAACCGTGCTCATGGTGACAGTGCCCATGGTGGTAGTTCACCTGGTGACAGTGCTAAATAGTGACACTGCACATGCTGACAGTGCTCATGGAGATATTGCCCATGGTGAAAGTGCACACGGTGATAATGGGCATTGTTACAGAGTTCATGGTGACAGAGCACACCGTGGCAGTGGCCATGGAGACAGTGCCCACAATGACAGTGCCCATGGTGACAGTGCCGACAGTGACAGTGCCCATGGTGACACTTCTCACAGTGAATGTGCCCATGGGGACAGTTACCATGATGAGATTTCTCACGGTGATAGTGCCCGTTGTGACAGTGCTCACAGTGACAATGCCCATGGTGCCAGTGCCCATAGAGACATTCCGCACTGTCACATTTCTCACGGTGAAAGTGCCTATGGTGATATTAACCATGGTGACTCTGCACATGGTGGCAGTGCCAAATGGTGACAGTGCCCATGGTGACGTTGCTCAGGCTGACTTTGCTTACGGTGATATTCCTTACAGTGACAGTGTACATGGTGACACTGCACACAGTGACAGTGTTCATGGTGACAGGTTTCATGGTGATAGTTCCCATGGTGAGAGTGTCCATGGTAACAGTGCCCATAGTCACAATTCTCATGGTGTAGTGCTCACATTGACAGTGCCCATGATGTCATGCCCATGGTGACAGTGCTCATCTTGACAGTGCTCATGTGGGCAGTGCCATAAATAACAGTGCTCATTGTGGCAGTGCTCATGGTGTCCGTGCTCATGGTGACAGAGCCCATGTTTACAGTGTTTATGGTGATAGATGTCACGGTGCCAGTGCCCACGGGGACTGTGCCAAAGCTGACAAAGCCCATGGTGATACTTCCCATTGTGACAGTGCCCACGGTGACTGTGCCCATGGTGACAGTGCCCAGTGTGAAAAGGCTCATGGTGACAGTGCTCAAGGTAATGCTGCCCATGATGACAGTGCCGATGGTGGGAGTGCCAATAGTGACACTTCTCATGGTTAAACTGCCCATGGAGACATCGCCCATGGTGATAGTGCTCATGGTGACAACCCCACTGTGACAGTGCGAATGATGATAGTCCCCGTGGTGACAGGTCTTACATTGAATATGACCATGCTGTCTGTGCTCATGGTGACAGTGCTCAAGGTTATACTCTCCATGTTGACAGTGCCGATGGTGACAATTCTCATGGTGACAGGGCCTATGGTGAAAATTCTCATAGTGACAGTGTTCACGGTGACAGTGCCCATGGTGCTATTACCCATGGTGACAGTTCTCATACTGAAACTGCCCATGTTGACACTGCACATGATGGCAGTGCAAAATGGTGACAGTGCCCATGGTGATATTGCTCATGGTGACATTGCTTACGGTGATAGTGTGTATGGTGAAACTGCACACAGTGTCATTGCTCATGGTGACCGTGTTCACGGCGTTAGTTCATATGGTGAATGTGACCATGGGGAGAGTGCCCATAGTCACAATTCTCATGGTGTAGTGCTCACGGTGACAGTGCCCATGGTGAAAATACACAGGGTGACAGTATTCGTGATGACATTGCTCATGGTGAGAGTGCCCCTGTTCACAACTGTCACGGTGATAGTTCCCATGGTTACAATACCCAGGGTAACAGAGCTGATGGTAAAAGTGTTCACGGTGACAGTACCCATGGTGACCGTACCTAAGGTAACAATTCCCATGGTGAGACTGCTCATAGACAGTGCCCATGGTGACAATACCCAGCGTGTCCTGTCCATGGTGACCGTGATCATGGTGACACTTCTCACGAGGACAGTGCCATAAGTGACAGTGCTCATTGTGGCAGTGCTCATGGTGACCGTGCTCATGGTGACAGTGCCCATGGTGACAGTCCCTATAGTGATAGATATCATGGTGGCTGTGCCCATGGTGACATTGCCCACGCTGACAAAGCCCATGGTGATACTTCCCATTGTGACAGTGCCCACGGTGGCAGAGCCCATGGTGACAGTGCCCAAGATCACAGTGCCCATGGTGAGAGTGCTAACGGTGACTCTGCCCATGGTGACAGCACCCAGTGTGACAATGCCCATGGTGACAGTGCTCACGGTGACCATGCCGATGGTGATAGTGCCAACAGTGAGAGTGCTCACGGTGACACTGCCCATGGAGACACTGCCCATGGTGATAGTGCTCATCATGACAACCCCTCGGAGGCAGTGCCAATGGTGAGAGTCCCCGTGGTGACAGTTCTCATGGTGAAAGTGATCCTGTTGAAATTGCTCATGGTGACAGTGCTCATGCTGACAGTGCTCAAGGTGATAGTCTCCATGTTGACAGTGCCCATGGTGACTGTTCTCACGGTGACAGTGCCAATGGTGATTATGCTCTTAGTGACAGTGCTTACGGTGACCGTGCCCATGGTGACAGTGACCACGGTGACTCTTCTCACCGTGATAGTGCCCATGGTGACAGTGTTCATGATGACAGTCCGCATTAAAGCTGTGCCCGTGTTGACAGTGTTCATGGTGATAGTTCTCACCGTGATAGTAGGCACATTGACAGTGCCAAAGGTGACAATACCCTGGTGATAGTAATCATGGTGAAAGTGCCCATGGTGGCAGTTCTCATACTGACAGTTCTTGTGACAGTGCTCATGGTGGCAGTGCTCGTGGTGACAGTGCTCTTGGTGACAGTGCTCATGGTGGCAGTGCCCATGGTGAGACTACCGATGGTGACCCTGCCCATGGTGACAGTGCACATGGTCATGGTGCATCTGGTGGCAGTGCAAAATAGTGAGAGTGCCCATGGTGATATTGCTCATGGTGATAGTGACCATGGTGAGAGTGCCCATGGTTCCAGTGCTCATGGTGACAGTGCCCATTGTGACAGTGCCCCTGGTGACAGTGCACACCGTGAGAGTGCCCATGGTGTCTCTGCCCATGGTGACAGTTCTTATCATGAGAGTGTTCACGGTAGCAGTATTCATGGTAATAGTGCTCACGGAGGCATTGCCCACAATGAGAGTGCCCATGGTGAGAATACTGACTGTGACAGTGCCCATGATGACTTTTCCCTCTGTGACAGTGCCCTTGGGGAGAGTTAGCACGGTGAGATTTCTCACAGTGATAGTGCACATTGTTTCAGTGCTAATAGTGAAAAGACCCACGGCGCCAGTGCCCATCATGGCATTGCTCACGGTGATAGTTCTCACAGTGACAGTGCCCATGGTGATATTACCCATGGTGACAGTACTCAGTGATCAAGTGCTCATGGTAAAAGTGCCTAAGGTGATAGTGCACACGGTGGCAGTGCAAAATGGTGACCGTGCCCATGGGGACATTGCTTAATGTGATAGTCCTTGTGGTGACATTGCGCATGGTGACATTGCCAACCACGACAGTGCTCTTGTTGACAGTGCTCATGGTGATAGTGCCAAAGTTGGAATTGCCCATCGTGAAAGTGCCCATGGTGACAGTTCTTATGATGAGAGTGGTCAGAGTGGCGGTGCTCATGGTGAAAGTGCCCATGGTGACAGAGCCCACGGTGACAGTGCCCATAGTTATAGTGTCCATGGTGACAGTACTAACAGTGAAATTGTCCATGGGGACAATGCCCATGGTGAAAGTGCCCATGGTCTCAACACTCACGGTGATAGTGCTCACGGTGAGAGTGGCCATGGTGACAGTGACCACGGTGACAGTTCTAATGGTGATACTGCCCATGATGACAGTGCTCATGGTGACAGTCCACATTGTGCCAGTGCCCAAGGTGACAGTGCTCATGGTGACAGTGCCCAAAGCAACAATACCCATGGTGACAGTGCCCAGGCTGACAGTTCTCAAGGTGATAGTGCCCATGGTGACAGTGCACATGGTGATACAGAGAATGGGGACAGTGCTTTTGGTGACAGTGATCATGGTTGCAGTACCCATGGTGATGTTGCTGAAACTGACAGTGCCCTTGGAGATAGTGCCCATGGCGAGTGTGCTCGTGTTAATAGTGTCCATGGTGGCAGTTCCCATTGTGAAAGTGCTCATGATGACAGTGCCCATGTGGGTAGTTCCCATGGTGACAGTGCTCATGGTGATAGTGACCATGTTAACAGTGCACATGGTGGCTGTGCCCTTGGTGACAGTGCCCATGATGACAGTATTCATGGTGACAGTGCTCACGGTGATAGTGCCCATGGTGACAGTGCACATGGTAACACTGCCCATAGTCACAATTCTCATGGTGTAGTGCTCACGGTGACAGTGCCCATGGTGACAATACACAGGGTGACAGTATTCATGGTGACATTGCTCATGGTGAGAGTGCCCATGTTCACAACTGTCACAGTGATAGTTCCCATGGTGACAATACCCAGGGTAACGGAGCTGATGGTAAAAGTGTTCACGGTGACAGTGCCCATGGTGACAGTACCTAAGGTGACAATTCCCATGGTGAGACTGCTCATAGACAGTGCCCATGGTGACAATACCCAGCGTGTCCTGTCCATGGAGACAGTGATCATGGTGACACTTCTCATGAGGACAGTGCCATAAGTGACAGTGCTCATTGTGGCAGTGCTCATGGTGACTGTGCTCATGGTGACAGTGCACATGGTGACAGTGCCTATGGTGATAGATATCATGGTGGCCCTGCCCTGGGTGACATTGCACACGCTGACAAAGCCCATGGTGATACTTCCCATTGTGACAGTGCCAACGGTGGCATAGCCCATGGTGACAGTGCCCAAGATCACAGTGCCAATGGTGAGAGTGTTAACGGTGACTGTGCCCATGATGACAGCACCCAGTGTGACAATGCCCATTGTGACAATGCTCACGGTGACCATGCCGATGGTGATAGTGCCAATAGTGAGAGTGCTCACGGTGACACTGCCCAAGGAGACACTGCCCATGGTGATAGTGCTCATCATGACAGCCCGTCGGAGGCAGTGCCAATGGTGAGAGTCCCCGTGGTGACAGTTCTCATGGTGAAAGTGATCCTGTTGAAATTGCTCATGGTGACCTTGCTCATGGTGACAGTGCTCAAGGTGATAGTCTCCATGTTAACAGTGCCCATGGTGACTGTTCTCACGGTGACAGTGCCTATGGTGATTATGCTCTTAGTGACAGTGCTCACGGTGACAGTGCCTATGGTGACAGTGACCACGGTGACTCTTCTCACCGTGATAGTGCCCATGGTGACAGTGTTCATGATGACAGTCCGCATTAAGGCTGTGCCCGTGGTGACAGTGCTCATGGTGATAGTTCTCACGGTGATAGAACGCACGTTAACAGTGCCAAAGGTGACAATACCCAGGTGATAGTAATCATGGTGAAAGTGCCCATGGTGGCAGTTCTCATACTGACAGTTCTTGTGACAGTGCTCATGGTGGCAGTGCCCATGGTGAGACTACAGATGGTGACACTGCCCATGGTGACAGTGCACATGGTCATGGTGCATCTGGTGGCAGTGCAAAATACTGAGAGTGCCCATGTTGATATTGCGCATGGTGATAGTGACCATCGTGAGAGTGCCCATGGTTCCAGTGCTCATTGTGACAGTGCCCGTTGTGACAGTGCCTCTGGTGACAATGCACCCTGTGAGAGTGCACATGGTGTCTGTGCCCATGGTGACAGTTCTTATCATGAGAGTGTTCACGGTAGCAGTGTTCATGGTAATAGTGCTCACGGAGGCATTGCCCACAATGAGAGTGCCCATGGTGAGAATACTGACTGTGACAGAGACCATGATGACTTTCCTCTCTGTCACAGTGCCCTTGGGGACACTAAGCATGGTGAGATTTCTCACAGTGATAGTGCACATTGTTTCAGTGCTAATAGTGAAAAGACCCACGGCGCCAGTGCCCATCATGGCATTGCTCACGGTGATAGATCTCACGGTGACAGTGCCCATGGTGATATTACCCATGGTGACAGTTCTCAGGGATCAAGTGCTCATGGTGACAGTGCCTAAGGTGATAGTGCACATGGTGGCAGTGCAAAATGGTGACAGTGCCCAGGGGGACATTGCTTAATGTGATAGTCCTTGTGGTGACATTGCGCATGGTGACATTGCCCACCACGACAGTGCTCTTGTTGACAGTGCTCATGGTGATAGTGCCAATGTTGGAAGTGCCCATCGTGAAAGCGCCCATTGTGACAGTTCTTATGATGAGAGTGGTCAGAGTGGCAGTGCTCATGGTGAAAGTGCCCATGGTGACAGAGCCCACGGTGACAGTGTCCATAGTTATAGTGTCCATGGTGACAGTACTAACAGTGAAATTGTCCATGGGGACACTGCCCATGGTGAAAGTGCCCATGGTCACAACACTCACGGTGAGAGTGCTCACGGTGAGAGTGGCCATGGTGACAGTGACCACGGTGACACTTCTAATGGTGATACTGCCCATGATAACAGTGCTCATGGTGACAGTCCACATTGTGCCAGTGCCCAAGGTGACAGTGCTCACGGTGACAGTGCCCAATGTCAAAATACCCATGGTGACAGTGCCCAGGCTGACAGTTCTCAAGGTGATAGTGCCCATGGTGACAGTGCACATGGTGATACAGAGAATGGGGACAGTGCTTATGGTGACAGTGGTCATGGTTGCAGTACCCATGGTGATAGTGCTGAAACTGACAGTGCCCTTGGGGATAGTGCCCATGGTGAGTGTGCTCGTGTTAATAGTGCCCATGGTGGCAGTTCCCATTGTGAAAATGCTCATGATGACAGTTCCCATGTAGGTAGTTCCCATGGTGACAGTGCTCATGGTGATAGTGACCATGTTAACAGTGCACATGGTGGCTGTGCCCTTGGTGACATTGCCCATGATGACAGTATTCATGGAGACAGTGCTCACGGTGATACTGCCCATGGTGACAGTGCACATGGTGGTAGTGCACATGGTGGCAGTGAAAAATGGTGACAGTTCCCATGCTGACAGTTCTGTTTGTGACAATGCACACGGTCACAACCGATGCTGACACTGCTCATGGTAGCTGTACCCGTGGTGACAGTGCTCAGAGTGATAGTGCCCATGGCGGCCGTGCCCATGGTGACACTGCCCAAGGGGACAATGACCATGATGACACTGCCCATGGAGTCAGGGCCCACGGTGCCATTGACTATGGTAACAGTGCTCACAGTGACAAAACCCATGGTAACAGTGACCACGGTGAGAGTGCTCATGGTGATAGTGTCTATGGTGACAGGTCACACTGTGACAGTCTGCATTATGCCAGTATCAATAGGGACAGTGCCCATGGTGACATTGACCATGGTGACAGTGCTCATGGTGCCAGTCCGCATTGTGCAAGTACCCATGGCGACAGTGGTCATGGTGTCACTGACCACAGTGAGAGTGCTCACTGTGATAGAGCTCACGGTAATAGTGCTCATGGTGACAGTGCAAATGGTGACAATACCAATGGTGACCATAATCATGTTGAAGATACCCATGGTGGCAGTTCTCATAGCGACATTTCTCATGGTGACAGTGCTCAAAGTAGCAGTGCCCAAGGTGGCAGTCCTCGTGGTGACAGTGCTAATGGTGACAGTGCTCTTGGTGGCAGTTCCCATGGGGACAGTACCGATGGTGACCCTGTGCATTGTTACAGTGCCCATGGTAACCGTGCTCACGGTGGTAGTGCTCATCGTGACAGTGCCCATGGTGGTAGTTCACCTGGTGACAGTGCTAAATAGTGACAGTGCACATGCTGACAGTGCTCACGGTGATAGTGCCCATGGTGACAGTGCCCATGGTGATAATGGGTATTATTACAGTGTTCATCGTGACAGAGCCCAAGGTGGCAGTGGCCATGCTGACCATGCCCAGAATGACACTGCCCATGGTAACAGTGCCGACAGTGACAGTGCCCATGGTGACACTTCTCACAGTGAATGTGCCCATGGGGACAGTTACCATGATGAGATTTCTCACGGTGATAGTGCCCGTTGTGACAGTGCTCACAGGGCCAATGCCCATGGTGCCAGTGCCCATAGAGACATTCCGCACGGTCACATTTCTCACGGTGAAAGTGCCTATGGTGACACTGCACCTGGTGGCAGTGCAAAATGGTGACAGTGCACATGGTGACATTGCTCATAGTGACTTTGCTTACAATGATAGTCCTTACGGTGACAGTGTGCATGGTGACACTGCACACAGTTGCAGTGTTCATGGTGACAGTGTTCATGGTGATATTTTCCATGGTGATAGTGCCCATGGTGACACTGCACATGGTGGCAGTGAAAAATGGTGACAATGCCCCTATTAACAGTTCTCATGGTGAAAGTGCACATGGTGACAACCCATGCAGACAGTACTCATGGTGACAGTACTCACGGTGACAGTTCTCATGTTTCCAGTGTCCATGGTGACAGTGCTCACAGTGAGAGTTCCCATGGTGACACTGCCCATCATGACAGGGCCCATGGTGCCATTGCCTATGGTGACAGTGCTCATGGTAACAGTGCCCATGGTGACAGTGACCATGGTGAGAGTGCTCTCACAGATGGTGCCAATCATGACAGTGCTCATGGTGCCTGTCTACATTGTGCCAGTACCCATGCCGACAGTGCTCATGGTGACAGTGACCACAGTGAGAGTGCTCACGGTGATAGTTCTCACGGTAATAGTGCTCATGGTGACAGTGCAAATGGTGATGATACCATGGTGAGAGTACTCATGTTGAAAATACCCATGGTGGCAGTTCTCATAGCGACAGATCTCATGGTGACAGTGCTCATAATAGCAGTGCCCAGGTGCCAGTGCTCGTGGTGACAGTGCTAATGGTGACAGTGCTCTTGGTGGCAGTTCCCATCGGGACAATACTGATGGTGACACTGTGCATTGTTACAGTGCCCATGGTAACCGTGCTCACGGTGATAGAGCCCATCGTGACAGTGCCCATGGTGGTAGTTCACCTGGTGACAGTGCTAAATAGTGACATTGCACATGCTGACAGTGCTCACGGTGATAGTGCCCATGGTGACAGTGCACACGGTGATAATGGGCATTGTTACAGAGTTCATGGTGACAGAGCACTCGGTGTCAGTGGCCATGGAGACCGTGCCCACAATGACAGTGCCCATGGTGACAGTGCCGACAGTGACAGTGCCCATGGTGACACTTCTCACGGTGACAGTGCCCATGGGGACAGATAGCATGGTGAGATTTCTCACGGTGATAGTGCCCATTGTGACTGTGCTCACAGTAACAATGCCCATGGTGCCAGTGCCCATAGAATCATACCGTACGGTCACATTCCTCACGGTGAAAGTGCCTATGGTGATATTAACCATGGTGACACTGCACATGGTGGCAGAGCAAAATGGTGACAGTGCCCATGGTGACATTGCTCATGGTGACTTTGCTTACGGTGTTAGTCCTTACAGTGACAGTGCGCATGGTGACACTGCACACAGTGACAGTGTTCATGGTGACAGTGTTCACAGTGATAGTTCCCATGGTGAGAGTGTCCATGGTTACAGTGCCCATAGTCACAATTCTCATGGTGTAGTGCTCACAGTGACAGTGCCCATGGTGTCATGCCCATGGTGACAGTGCTCATGGTGACAGTGCTCATGTTGGCAGTGCCATAAATAACAGTGCTCATTGTGGCAGTGCTCATGGTGTCTGTGCTCATGGTGACAGTGCCCATGTTTACAGTGTTTATGGTGATAGATGTCATGATGTCAGTGCCCACGAGGACAGTGCCACGGCTGACAAAGCCCAGGGTGATACTTCCCATTGGGACAGTGCCCACGGTGACAGTGCCCATGGTGACAGCGCCCAGTGTGACAAGGCTCATGGTGACAGTGCTCACGGTGACGGTGCCCATGGTGACAGTGCCGATGGTAAGAGTGCCAATAGTGACAGTGCTCATGGTGAAACTGCCCATGGAGACACTGCCCATGGTAATAGTGCTCATCATGGCAACCCTTCGGAGACAGTGCCAATGGTGAGAGTCCCCGTGGTGACAGTTCTCATGGTGAAAGTGATCCTGTTGAAATTGCTCATGGTGACAGTGCTCATGGTGACAGTGCTCAAGGTGATAGTCTCCATGTTCACAGTGCCTATGGTGATTATGCTCTTAGTGACAGTGCTCACGGTAACCGTGCCCATGGTGACAGTGACCACGGTGACTGTTCTCACCATGATAGTGCCCATGGTGACAGTGTTCATGATGATAGTCCGCATTAAGGCTGTGCCGTGGTGACAGTGCTCATGGTGATAGTTCTCACGGTGATAGTACGCACTTTGACAGTGCCAAAGGTGACAATACCCAAGTGATAGTAATCATGGTGAAAGTGCCCATGGTGGCAGTTCTCATACTGACAGTTCTTGTGACCGTGCTCATGGTGGCAGTGCTCGTGGTGACAGTGCTCTTGGTGACAGTGCTCATGGTGGCAGTGACCATGGTGAGACTACCGATGGTGACACTGCCCATGGTGACAGTGCACATGGTCATGGTGCATCTGGTGGCAGTGCAAAATAGTGAGAGTGCCCATGTTGATAGTGCCCATGGTGAGAATGCCCATGCTTCCAGTGCTCATGGTGACAGTGCCCATTGTGACAGTGCCCCTGGTGACAGTGCACACCGTGAGAGTGCCCATGGTGTCTGTGCCCATGGTGACAGTTCTTATCATGAGAGTGTTCATGTTAGCAGTGTTCATGGTAATAGTGCTCACGGAGGCATTGCCCACAATGAGAGTGCCCATGGTGAGAATACTGACTGTGACAGTGCCCTTGATGACTTTTCTCTCTGTTACAGTGCCCTTGGGGACAGTTAGCACGGTGAGATTTCTCACAGTGATAGTGCACATTGTTTCAGTGCTAATAGTGAAAAGGCCCACGGCACAAGGGCCCATCGTGGCATTGCTCACGGTGATAGTTCTCACGGTGACAGTGCCCATGGTGATATTACCCATGGTGACTGTACTCAGTGATCAAGTGCTCATGGTGACAGTGCCTAAGGTGATAGTGCACATGGTGGCAGTGCAAAATGGTGACACTGCCCATGGGGACATTGCTTAATGTGATAGTCCTTGTGGTGACATTGTGCATGGTGACATTGCCCACCACGACAGTGCTCTTGTTGACAGTGCTCATGGTGATAGTGCCAATGTTGGAAGTGCCCATCGTGAAAGTGGCCATGGTGACAGTTCTTATGATGAGAGCGGTCAGAGTGGCTGTGCTCATGGTAAGTGTGCCCATGGTGACAGAGCCCACGGTGACAGTGCCCATAGTTATAGTGTCCATGGTGACAGTACTAACAGTGAAATTGTCCATGGTGACACTGCCCACGTTGAAAGAGCCCATGGTCACAACACTCACGGTGATAGTGCTCACGGTGAGAGTGGCCATGGTGACAGTGACCACGGTGACAGTTCTAATGGTGATACTGCCCATGATGACAGTGCTCATGGAGACAGTCCACATTGTGCCAGTGCCCAAGGTGACAGTGCTCATGGTGACAGTGCCAAAGTCACAATACCCAAGATGACAGTGCCCAGGCTGACAGTTCTCAAGGTGATAGTGCCCATGGTGACAGTGCACATGGTGATACAGGGAATGGGGACAGTGCTTATGGTGACAGTGGTCATGGTTGCAGTACCCATGGTGATAGTGCTGAAACTGACAGTGCCCTTGGGGATAGTGCCCATGGTGAGTGTGCTCATGTTAATTGTGCCTATGGTGGCAGTTCCCATTGTGAAACTGCTCATGATGACAGTGCCCATGTTGGTAGTTCCCATGGTGACAGTGCTCATGGTGATAGTGACCATGTTAACAGTGCACATGGTGGCTGTGCACTTGGTGACAGTGCCCATGATGACAGTACTCATGGGGAGAGTGCTCACGGTGATAGTGCCCATGGTGGTAGTGCACATGGTAACACTGCCCATAGTCACAATTCTCATGGTGTAGTGCGCACATTGACAGTGCCCATGGTGTCATGCCCATGGTGACAGTGCTCATGTTGGCAGTGCCATAAATAACAGTGCTCATTGTGGCAGTGCTCATGGTGTCTGTGCTCATGGTGACGCTGCCCATGCTGACAGTGCCGGTGGTGAGAGTGCCAATAGTGACAGTGCTCATGGTGAAACTGCCCATGGAGACATCGCCCATGGTGATAGTGCTCATGGTGACAACCCCACGGTGACAGTGCCAATGTTGATAGTCCCCGTGGTGACAGGTCTTACATTGAATGTGACCATGGTGTCTGTGCTCATGGAGACAGTGCTCAAGGTTGTAGTCTCCATGTTGACAGTGCCGATGGTGACAATTCTCACGGTGACAGGGCCTATGGTGAAAATTCTCATAGTGACAGTGTTCACGGTGACAGTGCCCATGGTGCTATTACCTATGGTGACAGTTCTCATAGTGAAACTGCACATGGTGACACTGCACATGGTGGCAGTGCAAAATGGTGACAGTGCCCATGGTGATATTGCTCATGGTGACATTGCTTACGGTGATAGTGTGTATGGTGAAACTGCACACAGTGACATTGCTCATGGTGACAGTGTTCACGGCGTTAGATCCTATGGTGAATGTGACCATGGGGACAGTGCCCATAGTCACAATTCTCATGGTGTAGTGCTCACGGTGACAGTGCCCATGGTGACAATACACAGGGTGAGAGTATTCATGGTGACATTGCTCATGGTGAGAGTGCCCATGTTCACAACTGTCATGGTGATAGTTCCCATGGTGACAATACCCAGGGTAACAGAGCTGATGGTAAAAGTGTTCACGGTGACAGTGCCCATGATGACAGTACCTAAGGTGACAATTCCCATGGTGAGACTGCTCATAGACAGTGCCCATGGTGACAATACCCAGCGTGTCCTGTCCATGGTGACAGTGATCATGGTGACACTTCTCATGAGGACAGTGCCATAAGTGACAGTGCTCATTGTGGCAGTGCTCATGATGACCGTGCTCATGGTGACAGTGCCCATGGTGACAGTGCCTATGCTGATAGATATCATGGTGGCCGTGCCCAGGGTGACACTGCCCACGCTGACAAAGCCCATGGTGATACTTTCAATTGTGACAGTGCGAACGGTGGCAGAGCCCATGTTGACAGTGCCCAAGATCACAGTGCCCATGGTGAGAGTGTTAACGGTGACTGTGCCCATGGTGACAGCACCCAGTGTGACAATGCCCATTTTGACCGTGCTCACGGTGACCATGTCGATGCTGACAGTGCCGATGGTGATAGTGCCAATAGTGAGAGTGCTCACGGTGACACTGCCCATGGAGACACTGCCCATGGTGATACTGCTCATCATGACAACCCCTCGGAGGCAGTGCCAATGGTGAGAGTCCCCGTGGTGACAGTTCTCATGGTGAAAGTGGTCCTGTTGAAATTGCTCATGGTGACACTGCTCATGCTGACAGTCCTCAAGGTGATAGTCTCCATGTTGACAGTGCCCATGGTGACTGTTCTCACGGTGACAGTTCCAATGGTGATTATGCTCTTTGTGACAGTGCTCACGGTGACCGTCCCCATGGTGACAGTGCACATGGTGGTAGTGCACATGGTGGCATTGTAAAATGGTGACAGTACCCATGCTGACAGTTCTCACTGTGACAATGCACACGGTCACAACCGATGCTGACACTGCTCATGGTAGCTCTACCCGTGGTGACAGTGCTCACAGTGATAGTGCCCATGGTGACAGTGCCGATGGTGACACTGCCCATGATGACAGTGCCCATGGTGAAAGTTCCCACAGCGCCATTGCCTATGGTGACAGTGCTCATGGTAACAGTGCCCATGGTGACAATGACCATGGTGAGAGTGCTCACACTAATAGTGCCCATGATGACAGGGCTCATGGTTCCAGACCGCATTGTGGAGTACCCATGGTGACATTGCTCATGGTGACACAGACCACAGTGAGATTGCTCACTGTGATAGAGCTCACGGTAATAGTGCTCATGGTGACAGTGCAAATGGTGACAATACCCATGGTGACAGTACTCATGTTGTAAATACCCATGGTGGCAGTTCTCATAGCGACAGTTCTCATGGTGACAGTTCTCATAATAGCATTGCCCAAGGTGGCAGTCCTCGTGGTGACAGTGCTAATGGTGACAGTGCTCTTGGTGCCCGTGCCTATGGGGACAGTACCAATGGTGACACTGCACATTGTTAGAGTGCCCATGGTAACTGTGCTCACGGTGATAGTGCACATTGTGACCTTGCCCATGGTGGTAGTTCACCTGGTGACAGTGCTAAATTGTAACAGTGCACAGGCTGACAGTGCTCACGGTGATAGTGCCCATGGTGACAGTGCCCACGGTGATAATGGGTATTATTACAGTGTTCATCGTGACAGAGCCCAAGGTGGCAGTTGCCATGGTGACAGTGCCCACAACGACAGTGCCCATAGTAACAGTGCCGACAGTGACAGTGCCCATGGTGACACTTCTCACAGTGTATGTGCCCATGGTGACAGTTACCATGATGAGATTTCTTACTGTGATAGTGCCCGTTGTGACAGCGCTCACAGTGACAATGCCCATGTTGCCAGTGCCCATAGAGACATTCCGCACGGTCACATTTCTCACGGTGAAAGGGCCTATGGTGACACTGCACCTGGTGGCAGTGCAAAATGGTGACAGTGCCCATGGTGACATTGCTCATAATGACTTTGCTTGCAGTGATAGTTCTTACAGTGACAGTGTGCATGGTGACACTGCACACAGTTGCAGTGTTCATGGTGACAGTGTTCACGGTGATACTTTCCATGGTGATAGTGCCCATGGTGACATTGAACCTGGTGGCAGTGAAAAATGGTGACAGTGCCCCTGTTGACAGTTCTCTTGGCGACAGTGCACATGGTGACAACCCATGCAGACAGTATCATGGTGACAGTACTCATGGTGACAGTTCCCATGTTTGCAGTATCCATGGTGACAGTGCTCACAGTGAGAGTGTCCATGGTGACGCAGCCCAGGATGACAGGGCCCATGTTGCCATTGCTTATGGTGACAGTGCTCATGGTAACAGTGCCCATGGTGACAGTGAACATGGTGAGAGTGCTCACACTGATTGTGCCCGTGGTGACAGTGCTCATGGGGCCTGTCTACATTGTGCCAGTATCCATGGAGAAAGGGCTCATGGTGAGAGTGACCACAGTGAGAGTGCTCACGGTGATAGTGCTCACGGTAATAGTGCTCATGGTGACAGTGCAAATGGTGAGAATACCATGGTGACAGTACTCATGTTGAAAATACCCATGGTGGCAGTTCTCATAGCGACAGATCTCATGGTGACAGTGCTCATAATAGCAGTGCCCAGGTGCCAGTGCTCGTGGTGACAGTGCTAATGGTGACAGTGCTCTTGGTGGCAGTTCCCATTGGGACAGTACTGATGGTGACACTGTGCATTGTTACAGTGCCCATGGTAACCGTGCTCACGGTGACAGTGCCCATGGTGGTAGTTCACCTGGTGACAGTGCTAAATAGTGACACTGCACATGCTGACAGTGCTCATGGAGATATTGCCCATGGTGAAAGTGCACACGGTGATAATGGGCATTGTTACAGAGTTCATGGTGACAGAGCACACCGTGGCAGTGGCCATGGAGACAGTGCCCACAATGACAGTGCCCATGGTGACAGTGCCGACAGTGACAGTGCCCATGGTGACACTTCTCACAGTGAATGTGCCCATGGGGACAGTTACCATGATGAGATTTCTCACGGTGATAGTGCCCGTTGTGACAGTGCTCACAGTGACAATGCCCATGGTGCCAGTGCCCATAGAGACATTCCGCACTGTCACATTTCTCACGGTGAAAGTGCCTATGGTGATATTAACCATGGTGACTCTGCACATGGTGGCAGTGCCAAATGGTGACAGTGCCCATGGTGACGTTGCTCAGGCTGACTTTGCTTACGGTGATATTCCTTACAGTGACAGTGTACATGGTGACACTGCACACAGTGACAGTGTTCATGGTGACAGGTTTCATGGTGATAGTTCCCATGGTGAGAGTGTCCATGGTAACAGTGCCCATAGTCACAATTCTCATGGTGTAGTGCTCACATTGACAGTGCCCATGATGTCATGCCCATGGTGACAGTGCTCATCTTGACAGTGCTCATGTGGGCAGTGCCATAAATAACAGTGCTCATTGTGGCAGTGCTCATGGTGTCCGTGCTCATGGTGACAGAGCCCATGTTTACAGTGTTTATGGTGATAGATGTCACGGTGCCAGTGCCCACGGGGACTGTGCCAAAGCTGACAAAGCCCATGGTGATACTTCCCATTGTGACAGTGCCCACGGTGACTGTGCCCATGGTGACAGTGCCCAGTGTGAAAAGGCTCATGGTGACAGTGCTCAAGGTAATGCTGCCCATGATGACAGTGCCGATGGTGGGAGTGCCAATAGTGACACTTCTCATGGTTAAACTGCCCATGGAGACATCGCCCATGGTGATAGTGCTCATGGTGACAACCCCACTGTGACAGTGCGAATGATGATAGTCCCCGTGGTGACAGGTCTTACATTGAATATGACCATGCTGTCTGTGCTCATGGTGACAGTGCTCAAGGTTATACTCTCCATGTTGACAGTGCCGATGGTGACAATTCTCATGGTGACAGGGCCTATGGTGAAAATTCTCATAGTGACAGTGTTCACGGTGACAGTGCCCATGGTGCTATTACCCATGGTGACAGTTCTCATACTGAAACTGCCCATGTTGACACTGCACATGATGGCAGTGCAAAATGGTGACAGTGCCCATGGTGATATTGCTCATGGTGACATTGCTTACGGTGATAGTGTGTATGGTGAAACTGCACACAGTGACATTGCTCATGGTGACCGTGTTCACGGCGTTAGTTCATATGGTGAATGTGACCATGGGGAGAGTGCCCATAGTCACAATTCTCATGGTGTAGTGCTCACGGTGACAGTGCCCATGGTGAAAATACACAGGGTGACAGTATTCGTGATGACATTGCTCATGGTGAGAGTGCCCCTGTTCACAACTGTCACGGTGATAGTTCCCATGGTTACAATACCCAGGGTAACAGAGCTGATGGTAAAAGTGTTCACGGTGACAGTACCCATGGTGACCGTACCTAAGGTAACAATTCCCATGGTGAGACTGCTCATAGACAGTGCCCATGGTGACAATACCCAGCGTGTCCTGTCCATGGTGACCGTGATCATGGTGACACTTCTCACGAGGACAGTGCCATAAGTGACAGTGCTCATTGTGGCAGTGCTCATGGTGACCGTGCTCATGGTGACAGTGCCCATGGTGACAGTCCCTATAGTGATAGATATCATGGTGGCTGTGCCCATGGTGACATTGCCCACGCTGACAAAGCCCATGGTGATACTTCCCATTGTGACAGTGCCCACGGTGGCAGAGCCCATAGTGACAGTGCCCAAGATCACAGTGCCCATGGTGAGAGTGCTAACGGTGACTCTGCCCATGGTGACAGCACCCAGTGTGACAATGCCCATGGTGACAGTGCTCACGGTGACCATGCCGATGGTGATAGTGCCAACAGTGAGAGTGCTCACGGTGACACTGCCCATGGAGACACTGCCCATGGTGATAGTGCTCATCATGACAACCCCTCGGAGGCAGTGCCAATGGTGAGAGTCCCCGTGGTGACAGTTCTCATGGTGAAAGTGATCCTGTTGAAATTGCTCATGGTGACAGTGCTCATGCTGACAGTGCTCAAGGTGATAGTCTCCATGTTGACAGTGCCCATGGTGACTGTTCTCACGGTGACAGTGCCAATGGTGATTATGCTCTTAGTGACAGTGCTTACGGTGACCGTGCCCATGGTGACAGTGACCACGGTGACTCTTCTCACCGTGATAGTGCCCATGGTGACAGTGTTCATGATGACAGTCCGCATTAAAGCTGTGCCTGTGTTGACAGTGTTCATGGAGATAGTTCTCACCGTGATAGTAGGCACATTGACAGTGCCAAAGGTGACAATACCCTGGTGATAGTAATCATGGTGAAAGTGCCCATGGTGGCAGTTCTCATACTGACAGTTCTTGTGACAGTGCTCATGGTGGCAGTGCTCGTGGTGACAGTGCTCTTGGTGACAGTGCTCATGGTGGCAGTGCCCATGGTGAGACTACCGATGGTGACCCTGCCCATGGTGACAGTGCACATGGTCATGGTGCATCTGGTGGCAGTGCAAAATAGTGAGAGTGCCCATGGTGATATTGCTCATGGTGATAGTGACCATGGTGAGAGTGCCCATGGTTCCAGTGCTCATGGTGACAGTGCCCATTGTGACAGTGCCCCTGGTGACAGTGCACACCGTGAGAGTGCCCATGGTGTCTGTGCCCATGGTGACAGTTCTTATCATGAGAGTGTTCACGGTAGCAGTGTTCATGGTAATAGTGCTCACGGAGGCATTGCCCACAATGAGAGTGCCCATGGTGAGAATACTGACTGTGACAGTGCCCATGATGACTTTTCCCTCTGTGACAGTGCCCTTGGGGACAGTTAGCACGGTGAGATTTCTCACAGTGATAGTGCACATTGTTTCAGTGCTAATAGTGAAAAGACCCACGGCGCCAGTGCCCATCATGGCATTGCTCACGGTGATAGTTCTCACAGTGACAGTGCCCATGGTGATATTACCCATGGTGACAGTACTCAGTGATCAAGTGCTCATGGTAAAAGTGCCTAAGGTGATAGTGCACACGGTGGCAGTGCAAAATGGTGACCGTGCCCATGGGGACATTGCTTAATGTGATAGTCCTTGTGGTGACATTGCGCATGGTGACATTGCCAACCACGACAGTGCTCTTGTTGACAGTGCTCATGGTGATAGTGCCAAAGTTGGAAGTGCCCATCGTGAAAGTGCCCATGGTGACAGTTCTTATGATGAGAGTGGTCAGAGTGGCGGTGCTCATGGTGAAAGTGCCCATGGTGACAGAGCCCACGGTGACAGTGCCCATAGTTATAGTGTCCATGGTGACAGTACTAACAGTGAAATTGTCCATGGGGACAATGCCCATGGTGAAAGTGCCCATGGTCTCCACACTCACGGTGATAGTGCTCACGGTGAGAGTGGCCATGGTGACAGTGACCACGGTGACAGTTCTAATGGTGATACTGCCCATGATGACAGTGCTCATGGTGACAGTCCACATTGTGCCAGTGCCCAAGGTGACAGTGCTCATGGTGACAGTGCCCAAAGCAACAATACCCATGGTGACAGTGCCCAGGCTGACAGTTCTCAAGGTGATAGTGCCCATGGTGACAGTGCACATGGTGATACAGAGAATGGGGACAGTGCTTTTGGTGACAGTGATCATGGTTGCAGTACCCATGGTGATGTTGCTGAAACTGACAGTGCCCTTGGAGATAGTGCCCATGGCGAGTGTGCTCGTGTTAATAGTGCCCATGGTGGCAGTTCCCATTGTGAAAGTGCACATGATGACAGTGCCCATGTGGGTAGTTCCCATGGTGACAGTGCTCATGGTGATAGTGACCATGTTAACAGTGCACATGGTGGCTGTGCCCTTGGTGACAGTGCCCATGATGACAGTATTCATGGTGACAGTGCTCACGGTGATAGTGCCCATGGTGACAGTGCACATGGTAACACTGCCCATAGTCACAATTCTCATGGTGTAGTGCTCACGGTGACAGTGCCCATGGTGACAATACACAGGGTGACAGTATTCATGGTGACATTGCTCATGGTGAGAGTGCCCATGTTCACAACTGTCACGGTGATAGTTCCCATGGTGACAATACCCAGGGTAACGGAGCTGATGGTAAAAGTGTTCACGGTGACAGTGCCCATGGTGACAGTACCTAAGGTGACAATTCCCATGGTGAGACTGCTCATAGACAGTGCCCATGGTGACAATACCCAGCGTGTCCTGTCCATGGAGACAGTGATCATGGTGACACTTCTCATGAGGACAGTGCCATAAGTGACAGTGCTCATTGTGGCAGTGCTCATGGTGACTGTGCTCATGGTGACAGGGCACATGGTGACAGTGCCTATGGTGATAGATATCATGGTGGCCCTGCCCTGGGTGACATTGCACACGCTGACAAAGCCCATGGTGATACTTCCCATTGTGACAGTGCCAACGGTGGCATAGCCCATGGTGACAGTGCCCAAGATCACAGTGCCAATGGTGAGAGTGTTAACGGTGACTGTGCCCATGATGACAGCACCCAGTGTGACAATGCCCATTGTGACAATGCTCACGGTGACCATGCCGATGGTGATAGTGCCAATAGTGAGAGTGCTCACGGTGACACTGCCCAAGGAGACACTGCCCATGGTGATAGTGCTCATCATGACAGCCCGTCGGAGGCAGTGCCAATGGTGAGAGTCCCCGTGGTGACAGTTCTCATGGTGAAAGTGATCCTGTTGAAATTGCTCATGGTGACCTTGCTCATGGTGACAGTGCTCAAGGTGATAGTCTCCATGTTAACAGTGCCCATGGTGACTGTTCTCACGGTGACAGTGCCTATGGTGATTATGCTCTTAGTGACAGTGCTCACGGTGACAGTGCCTATGGTGACAGTGACCACGGTGACTCTTCTCACCGTGATAGTGCCCATGGTGACAGTGTTCATGATGACAGTCCGCATTAAGGCTGTGCCCGTGGTGACAGTGCTCATGGTGATAGTTCTCACGGTGATAGAACGCACGTTAACAGTGCCAAAGGTGACAATACCCAGGTGATAGTAATCATGGTGAAAGTGCCCATGGTGGCAGTTCTCATACTGACAGTTCTTGTGACAGTGCTCATGGTGGCAGTGCCCATGGTGAGACTACAGATGGTGACACTGCCCATGGTGACAGTGCACATGGTCATGGTGCATCTGGTGGCAGTGCAAAATACTGAGAGTGCCCATGTTGATATTGCGCATGGTGATAGTGACCATCGTGAGAGTGCCCATGGTTCCAGTGCTCATTGTGACAGTGCCCGTTGTGACAGTGCCTCTGGTGACAATGCACCCTGTGAGAGTGCACATGGTGTCTGTGCCCATGGTGACAGTTCTTATCATGAGAGTGTTCACGGTAGCAGTGTTCATGGTAATAGTGCTCACGGAGGCATTGCCCACAATGAGAGTGCCCATGGTGAGAATACTGACTGTGACAGAGACCATGATGACTTTCCTCTCTGTCACAGTGCCCTTGGGGACACTAAGCATGGTGAGATTTCTCACAGTGATAGTGCACATTGTTTCAGTGCTAATAGTGAAAAGACCCACGGCGCCAGTGCCCATCATGGCATTGCTCACGGTGATAGATCTCACGGTGACAGTGCCCATGGTGATATTACCCATGGTGACAGTTCTCAGGGATCAAGTGCTCATGGTGACAGTGCCTAAGGTGATAGTGCACATGGTGGCAGTGCAAAATGGTGACAGTGCCCAGGGGGACATTGCTTAATGTGATAGTCCTTGTGGTGACATTGCGCATGGTGACATTGCCCACCACGACAGTGCTCTTGTTGACAGTGCTCATGGTGATAGTGCCAATGTTGGAAGTGCCCATCGTGAAAGCGCCCATTGTGACAGTTCTTATGATGAGAGTGGTCAGAGTGGCAGTGCTCATGGTGAAAGTGCCCATGGTGACAGAGCCCACGGTGACAGTGTCCATAGTTATAGTGTCCATGGTGACAGTACTAACAGTGAAATTGTCCATGGGGACACTGCCCATGGTGAAAGTGCCCATGGTCACAACACTCACGGTGAGAGTGCTCACGGTGAGAGTGGCCATGGTGACAGTGACCACGGTGACACTTCTAATGGTGATACTGCCCATGATAACAGTGCTCATGGTGACAGTCCACATTGTGCCAGTGCCCAAGGTGACAGTGCTCACGGTGACAGTGCCCAATGTCACAATACCCATGGTGACAGTGCCCAGGCTGACAGTTCTCAAGGTGATAGTGCCCATGGTGACAGTGCACATGGTGATACAGAGAATGGGGACAGTGCTTATGGTGACAGTGGTCATGGTTGCAGTACCCATGGTGATAGTGCTGAAACTGACAGTGCCCTTGGGGATAGTGCCCATGGTGAGTGTGCTCGTGTTAATAGTGCCCATGGTGGCAGTTCCCATTGTGAAAATGCTCATGATGACAGTTCCCATGTAGGTAGTTCCCATGGTGACAGTGCTCATGGTGATAGTGACCATGTTAACAGTGCACATGGTGGCTGTGCCCTTGGTGACATTGCCCATGATGACAGTATTCATGGAGACAGTGCTCACGGTGATACTGCCCATGGTGACAGTGCACATGGTGGTAGTGCACATGGTGGCAGTGAAAAATGGTGACAGTTCCCATGCTGACAGTTCTGTTTGTGACAATGCACACGGTCACAACCGATGCTGACACTGCTCATGGTAGCTGTACCCGTGGTGACAGTGCTCAGAGTGATAGTGCCCATGGCGGCCGTGCCCATGGTGACACTGCCCAAGGGGACAATGACCATGATGACACTGCCCATGGAGTCAGGGCCCACGGTGCCATTGACTATGGTAACAGTGCTCACAGTGACAAAACCCATGGTAACAGTGACCACGGTGAGAGTGCTCATGGTGATAGTGTCTATGGTGACAGGTCACACTGTGACAGTCTGCATTATGCCAGTATCAATAGGGACAGTGCCCATGGTGACATTGACCATGGTGACAGTGCTCATGGTGCCAGTCCGCATTGTGCAAGTACCCATGGCGACAGTGGTCATGGTGTCACTGACCACAGTGAGAGTGCTCACTGTGATAGAGCTCACGGTAATAGTGCTCATGGTGACAGTGCAAATGGTGACAATACCAATGGTGACCATAATCATGTTGAAAATACCCATGGTGGCAGTTCTCATAGCGACATTTCTCATGGTGACAGTGCTCAAAGTAGCAGTGCCCAAGGTGGCAGTCCTCGTGGTGACAGTGCTAATGGTGACAGTGCTCTTGGTGGCAGTTCCCATGGGGACAGTACCGATGGTGACCCTGTGCATTGTTACAGTGCCCATGGTAACCGTGCTCACGGTGGTAGTGCTCATCGTGACAGTGCCCATGGTGGTAGTTCACCTGGTGACAGTGCTAAATAGTGACAGTGCACATGCTGACAGTGCTCACGGTGATAGTGCCCATGGTGACAGTGCCCATGGTGATAATGGGTATTATTACAGTGTTCATCGTGACAGAGCCCAAGGTGGCAGTGGCCATGCTGACCATGCCCAGAATGACACTGCCCATGGTAACAGTGCTGACAGTGACAGTGCCCATGGTGACACTTCTCACAGTGAATGTGCCCATGGGGACAGTTACCATGATGAGATTTCTCACGGTGATAGTGCCCGTTGTGACAGTGCTCACAGGGCCTATACCCATGGTGCCAGTGCCCATAGAGACATTCCGCACGGTCACATTTCTCACGGTGAAAGTGCCTATGGTGACACTGCACCTGGTGGCAGTGCAAAATGGTGACAGTGCACATGGTGACATTGCTCATAGTGACTTTGCTTACAATGATAGTCCTTACGGTGACAGTGTGCATGGTGACACTGCACACAGTTGCAGTGTTCATGGTGACAGTGTTCATGGTGATATTTTCCATGGTGATAGTGCCCATGGTGACACTGCACATGGTGGCAGTGAAAAATGGTGACAATGCCCCTATTAACAGTTCTCATGGTGAAAGTGCACATGGTGACAACCCATGCAGACAGTACTCATGGTGACAGTACTCACGGTGACAGTTCTCATGTTTCCAGTGTCCATGGTGACAGTGCTCACAGTGAGAGTTCCCATGGTGACACTGCCCATCATGACAGGGCCCATGGTGCCATTGCCTATGGTGACAGTGCTCATGGTAACAGTGCCCATGGTGACAGTGACCATGGTGAGAGTGCTCTCACAGATGGTGCCAATCATGACAGTGCTCATGGTGCCTGTCTACATTGTGCCAGTACCCATGCCGACAGTGCTCATGGTGACAGTGACCACAGTGAGAGTGCTCACGGTGATAGTTCTCACGGTAATAGTGCTCATGGTGACAGTGCAAATGGTGATGATACCATGGTGAGAGTACTCATGTTGAAAATACCCATGGTGGCAGTTCTCATAGCGACAGATCTCATGGTGACAGTGCTCATAATAGCAGTGCCCAGGTGCCAGTGCTCGTGGTGACAGTGCTAATGGTGACAGTGCTCTTGGTGGCAGTTCCCATCGGGACAATACTGATGGTGACACTGTGCATTGTTACAGTGCCCATGGTAACCGTGCTCACGGTGATAGAGCCCATCGTGACAGTGCCCATGGTGGTAGTTCACCTGGTGACAGTGCTAAATAGTGACATTGCACATGCTGACAGTGCTCACGGTGATAGTGCCCATGGTGACAGTGCACACGGTGATAATGGGCATTGTTACAGAGTTCATGGTGACAGAGCACTCGGTGTCAGTGGCCATGGAGACCGTGCCCACAATGACAGTGCCCATGGTGACAGTGCCGACAGTGACAGTGCCCATGGTGACACTTCTCACGGTGACAGTGCCCATGGGGACAGATAGCATGGTGAGATTTCTCACGGTGATAGTGCCCATTGTGACTGTGCTCACAGTAACAATGCCCATGGTGCCAGTGCCCATAGAATCATACCGTACGGTCACATTCCTCACGGTGAAAGTGCCTATGGTGATATTAACCATGGTGACACTGCACATGGTGGCAGAGCAAAATGGTGACAGTGCCCATGGTGACATTGCTCATGGTGACTTTGCTTACGGTGTTAGTCCTTACAGTGACAGTGCGCATGGTGACACTGCACACAGTGACAGTGTTCATGGTGACAGTGTTCACAGTGATAGTTCCCATGGTGAGACTGTCCATGGTTACAGTGCCCATAGTCACAATTCTCATGGTGTAGTGCTCACAGTGACAGTGCCCATGGTGTCATGCCCATGGTGACAGTGCTCATGGTGACAGTGCTCATGTTGGCAGTGCCATAAATAACAGTGCTCATTGTGGCAGTGCTCATGGTGTCTGTGCTCATGGTGACAGTGCCCATGTTTACAGTGTTTATGGTGATAGATGTCATGATGTCAGTGCCCACGAGGACAGTGCCAAGGCTGACAAAGCCCAGGGTGATACTTCCCATTGGGACAGTGCCCACGGTGACAGTGCCCATGGTGACAGCGCCCAGTGTGACAAGGCTCATGGTGACAGTGCTCACGGTGACGGTGCCCATGGTGACAGTGCCGATGGTAAGAGTGCCAATAGTGACAGTGCTCATGGTGAAACTGCCCATGGAGACACTGCCCATGGTAATAGTGCTCATCATGGCAACCCTTCGGAGACAGTGCCAATGGTGAGAGTCCCCGTGGTGACAGTTCTCATGGTGAAAGTGATCCTGTTGAAATTGCTCATGGTGACAGTGCTCATGGTGACAGTGCTCAAGGTGATAGTCTCCATGTTCACAGTGCCTATGGTGATTATGCTCTTAGTGACAGTGCTCACGGTAACCGTGCCCATGGTGACAGTGACCACGGTGACTGTTCTCACCATGATAGTGCCCATGGTGACAGTGTTCATGATGATAGTCCGCATTAAGGCTGTGCCGTGGTGACAGTGCTCATGGTGATAGTTCTCATGGTGATAGTACGCACTTTGACAGTGCCAAAGGTGACAATACCCAAGTGATAGTAATCATGGTGAAAGTGCCCATGGTGGCAGTTCTCATACTGACAGTTCTTGTGACCGTGCTCATGGTGGCAGTGCTCGTGGTGACAGTGCTCTTGGTGACAGTGCTCATGGTGGCAGTGACCATGGTGAGACTACCGATGGTGACACTGCCCATGGTGACAGTGCACATGGTCATGGTGCATCTGGTGGCAGTGCAAAATAGTGAGAGTGCCCATGTTGATAGTGCCCATGGTGAGAATGCCCATGCTTCCAGTGCTCATGGTGACAGTGCCCATTGTGACAGTGCCCCTGGTGACAGTGCACACCGTGAGAGTGCCCATGGTGTCTGTGCCCATGGTGACAGTTCTTATCATGAGAGTGTTCACGTTAGCAGTGTTCATGGTAATAGTGCTCACGGAGGCATTGCCCACAATGAGAGTGCCCATGGTGAGAATACTGACTGTGACAGTGCCCGTGATGACTTTTCTCTCTGTTACAGTGCCCTTGGGGACAGTTAGCACGGTGAGATTTCTCACAGTGATAGTGCACATTGTTTCAGTGCTAATAGTGAAAAGGCCCACGGCACAAGGGCCCATCGTGGCATTGCTCACGGTGATAGTTCTCACGGTGACAGTGCCCATGGTGATATTACCCATGGTGACAGTACTCAGTGATCAAGTGCTCATGGTGACAGTGCCTAAGGTGATAGTGCACATGGTGGCAGTGCAAAATGGTGACACTGCCCATGGGGACATTGCTTAATGTGATAGTCCTTGTGGTGACATTGTGCATGGTGACATTGCCCACCACGACAGTGCTCTTGTTGACAGTGCTCATGGTGATAGTGCCAATGTTGGAAGTGCCCATCGTGAAAGTGGCCATGGTGACAGTTCTTATGATGAGAGTGGTCAGAGTGGCTGTGCTCATGGTAAGTGTGCCCATGGTGACAGAGCCCACGGTGACAGTGCCCATAGTTATAGTGTCCATGGTGACAGTACTAACAGTGAAATTGTCCATGGTGACACTGCCCACGTTGAAAGAGCCCATGGTCACAACACTCACGGTGATAGTGCTCACGGTGAGAGTGGCCATGGTGACAGTGACCACGGTGACAGTTCTAATGGTGATACTGCCCATGATGACAGTGCTCATGGAGACAGTCCACATTGTGCCAGTGCCCAAGGTGACAGTGCTCATGGTGACAGTGCCAAAGTCACAATACCCAAGATGACAGTGCCCAGGCTGACAGTTCTCAAGGTGATAGTGCCCATGGTGACAGTGCACATGGTGATACAGGGAATGGGGACAGTGCTTATGGTGACAGTGGTCATGGTTGCAGTACCCATGGTGATAGTGCTGAAACTGACAGTGCCCTTGGGGATAGTGCCCATGGTGAGTGTGCTCGTGTTAATTGTGCCTATGGTGGCAGTTCCCATTGTGAAACTGCTCATGATGACAGTGCCCATGTTGGTAGTTCCCATGGTGACAGTGCTCATGGTGATAGTGACCATGTTAACAGTGCACATGGTGGCTGTGCACTTGGTGACAGTGCCCATGATGACAGTACTCATGGGGAGAGTGCTCACGGTGATAGTGCCCATGGTGGTAGTGCACATGGTAACACTGCCCATAGTCACAATTCTCATGGTGTAGTGCGCACATTGACAGTGCCCATGGTGTCATGCCCATGGTGACAGTGCTCATGTTGGCAGTGCCATAAATAACAGTGCTCATTGTGGCAGTGCTCATGGTGTCTGTGCTCATGGTGACGCTGCCCATGCTGACAGTGCCGGTGGTGAGAGTGCCAATAGTGACAGTGCTCATGGTGAAACTGCCCATGGAGACATCGCCCATGGTGATAGTGCTCATGGTGACAACCCCACGGTGACAGTGCCAATGTTGATAGTCCCCGTGGTGACAGGTCTTACATTGAATGTGACCATGGTGTCTGTGCTCATGGAGACAGTGCTCAAGGTTGTAGTCTCCATGTTGACAGTGCCGATGGTGACAATTCTCACGGTGACAGGGCCTATGGTGAAAATTCTCATAGTGACAGTGTTCACGGTGACAGTGCCCATGGTGCTATTACCTATGGTGACAGTTCTCATAGTGAAACTGCACATGGTGACACTGCACATGGTGGCAGTGCAAAATGGTGACAGTGCCCATGGTGATATTGCTCATGGTGACATTGCTTATGGTGATAGTGTGTATGGTGAAACTGCACACAGTGACATTGCTCATGGTGACAGTGTTCACGGCGTTAGATCCTATGGTGAATGTGACCATGGGGACAGTGCCCATAGTCACAATTCTCATGGTGTAGTGCTCACGGTGACAGTGCCCATGGTGACAATACACAGGGTGACAGTATTCATGGTGACATTGCTCATGGTGAGAGTGCCCATGTTCACAACTGTCATGGTGATAGTTCCCATGGTGACAATACCCAGGGTAACAGAGCTGATGGTAAAAGTGTTCACGGTGACAGTGCCCATGGTGACAGTACCTAAGGTGACAATTCCCATGGTGAGACTGCTCATAGACAGTGCCCATGGTGACAATACCCAGCGTGTCCTGTCCATGGTGACAGTGATCATGGTGACACTTCTCATGAGGACAGTGCCATAAGTGACACTGCTCATTGTGGAAGTGCTCATGATGACCGTGCTCATGGTGACAGTGCCCATGGTGACAGTGCCTATGCTGATAGATATCATGGTGGCCGTGCCCAGGGTGACACTGCCCACGCTGACAAAGCCCATGGTGATACTTTCAATTGTGACAGTGCGAACGGTGGCAGAGCCCATGTTGACAGTGCCCAAGATCACAGTGCCCATGGTGAGAGTGTTAACGGTGACTGTGCCCATGGTGACAGCACCCAGTGTGACAATGCCCATGGTGACAGTGCTCACGGTGACCATGCCGATGGTGATAGTGCCAATAGTGAGAGTGCTCACGGTGACACTGCCCATGGAGACATTGCCCATGGTGATAGTGCTCATCATGACAAACCCTCGGAGGCAGTGCCAATGGTGACAGTCCCCGTGGTGACAGTTCTCACGGTGAAAGTGATCCTATTGATGTTTCTCATGGTGACAGTGCTCATGGTGACAGTGCTCAAGGTGATAGTCTGAATGATGACAGTGCCCAGGCTGACAGTTCTCAAGGTGATAGTGCCCATGGTGACAGTGCACATGGTGATACAGGGAATGGGGACAGTGCTTATGGTGACAGTGGTCATGGTTGCAGTACCCATGGTGCTAGTGCTGAAACTGATAGTGCCCTTGGGGATAGTGCCCATGGTGAGTGTGCTCGTGTTAATAGTGCGCATGGTGGCAGTTCCCATTGTGAAAGTGCTCATGATGACATTGCCCATGTTGGTAGTTCCCATGGTGACAGTGCTCATGGTGATTGTGACCATGTTAACAGTGCACATGGTGGCTGTGCCCTTGATGACAGTGCCCATGATGACAGTATTCATGGTGACAGTGCTCACGGTGATAGTGCCCATGGTGACAGTGCACATGGTGGTAGTCCACATGGTGGCAGTGAAAAATGGTGACAGTACCCATGCTGAGAGTTCTCACTGTGACAATGCACACGGTCACAACCGATGCTGACACTGCTCATGGTAGCTCTACCCGTGGTGACAGTGCTCACAGTGATAGTGCCCATGGTGACAGTGCCGATGGTGACACTCCCCATGATGACAGTGCCCATGGTGAAAGTTCCCACAGCACCATTGCCTATGGTGACAGTGCTCATGGTAACAGTGCCCATGGTGACAGTGACCATGGTGAGAGTGCTCACACTGATAGTGCCCATGATGACAGGTCTCATGGTTCCAGACCGCATTGTGGAGTACCCATGGTGACATTGCTCATGGTGACACTGACCACAGTGAGATTGCTCACTGTGATAGAGCTCACGGTAATAGTGCTCATGGTGACAGTGCAAATGGTGACAATACTTATGGTGACAGTACTCATGTTGTAAATACCCATGGTGGCAGTTCTCATAGCGACAGTTCTCATGGTGACAGTTCTCATAATAGCATTGCCCAAGGTGGCAGTCCTCGTGGTGACAGTGCTAATGGTGACAGTGCTCTTGGTGCCAGTGCCTATGGGGACAGTACCAATGGTGACACTGCACATTGTTAGAGTGCCCATGGTAACTGTGCTCACGGTGATAGTGCACATCGTGACCTTGCCCATGGTGGTAGTTCACCTGGTGACAGTGCTAAATTGTAACAGTGCACATGCTGACAGTGCTCACGGTGATAGTGCCCATGGTGACAGTGCCCACGGTGATAATGGGTATTATTACAGTGTTCATCGTGACAGAGCCCAAGGTGGCAGTTGCCATGGTGACAGTGCCCACAACGACAGTGCCCATGGTAACAGTGCCGACAGTGACAGTGCCCATGGTGACACTTCTCACAGTGTATGTGCCCATGGTGACAGTTACCATGATGAGATTTCTTACTGTGATAGTGCCCGTTGTGACAGCGCTCACAGTGACAATGCCCATGGTGCCAGTGCCCATAGAGACATTCCGCACGGTCACATTTCTCACGGTGAAAGGGCCTATGGTGACACTGCACCTGGTGGCAGTGCAAAATGGTGACAGTGCCCATGGTGACATTGCTCATAATGACTTTGCTTGCAGTGATAGTTCTTACAGTGACAGTGTGCATGGTGACACTGCACACAGTTGCAGTGTTCATGGTGACAGTGTTCACGGTGATACTTTCCATGGTGATAGTGCCCATGGTGACATTGAACCTGGTGGCAGTGAAAAATGGTGACAGTGCCCCTGTTGACAGTTCTCTTGGCGACAGTGCACATGGTGACAACCCATGCAGACAGTATCATGGTGACAGTACTCATGGTGACAGTTCCCATGTTTGCAGTATCCATGGTGACAGTGCTCACAGTGAGAGTGTCCATGGTGACGCAGCCCAGGATGACAGGGCCCATGTTGCCATTGCTTATGGTGACAGTGCTCATGGTAACAGTGCCCATGGTGACAGTGAACATGGTGAGAGTGCTCACACTGATTGTGCCCGTGGTGACAGTGCTCATGGGGCCTGTCTACATTGTGCCAGTATCCATGGAGAAAGGGCTCATGGTGAGGGTGACCACAGTGAGAGTGCTCATGGTGATAGTGCTCACGGTAATAGTGCTCATGGTGACAGTGCAAATGGTGACAATACCATGGTGAGAGTACTCATGTTGAAAATACCCATGGTGGCAGTTCTCATAGCGACAGATCTCATGGTGACAGTGCTCATAATAGCAGTGCCCAGGTGCCAGTGCTCGTGGTGACAGTGCTAATGGTGACAGTGCTCTTGGTGGCAGTTCCCATTGGGACAGTACTGATGGTGACACTGTGCATTGTTACAGTGCCCATGGTAACCGTGCTCACGGTGACAGTGCCCATGGTGGTAGTTCACCTGGTGACAGTGCTAAATAGTGACACTGCACATGCTGACAGTGCTCATGGAGATATTGCCCATGGTGAAAGTGCACACGGTGATAATGGGCATTGTTACAGAGTTCATGGTGACAGAGCACACCGTGGCAGTGGCCATGGAGACAGTGCCCACAATGACAGTGCCCATGGTGACAGTGCCGACAGTGACAGTGCCCATGGTGACACTTCTCACAGTGAATGTGCCCATGGGGACAGTTACCATGATGAGATTTCTCACGGTGATAGTGCCCGTTGTGACAGTGCTCACAGTGACAATGCCCATGGTGCCAGTGCCCATAGAGACATTCCGCACTGTCACATTTCTCACGGTGAAAGTGCCTATGGTGATATTAACCATGGTGACTCTGCACATGGTGGCAGTGCCAAATGGTGACAGTGCCCATGGTGACGTTGCTCAGGCTGACTTTGCTTACGGTGATATTCCTTACAGTGACAGTGTACATGGTGACACTGCACACAGTGACAGTGTTCATGGTGACAGGTTTCATGGTGATAGTTCCCATGGTGAGAGTGTCCATGGTAACAGTGCCCATAGTCACAATTCTCATGGTGTAGTGCTCACATTGACAGTGCCCATGATGTCATGCCCATGGTGACAGTGCTCATCTTGACAGTGCTCATGTGGGCAGTGCCATAAATAACAGTGCTCATTGTGGCAGTGCTCATGGTGTCCGTGCTCATGGTGACAGAGCCCATGTTTACAGTGTTTATGGTGATAGATGTCACGGTGCCAGTGCCCACGGGGACTGTGCCAAAGCTGACAAAGCCCATGGTGATACTTCCCATTGTGACAGTGCCCACGGTGACTGTGCCCATGGTGACAGTGCCCAGTGTGAAAAGGCTCATGGTGACAGTGCTCAAGGTAATGCTGCCCATGATGACAGTGCCGATGGTGGGAGTGCCAATAGTGACACTTCTCATGGTTAAACTGCCCATGGAGACATCGCCCATGGTGATAGTGCTCATGGTGACAACCCCACTGTGACAGTGCGAATGATGATAGTCCCCGTGGTGACAGGTCTTACATTGAATATGACCATGCTGTCTGTGCTCATGGTGACAGTGCTCAAGGTTATACTCTCCATGTTGACAGTGCCGATGGTGACAATTCTCACGGTGACAGGGCCTATGGTGAAAATTCTCATAGTGACAGTGTTCACGGTGACAGTGCCCATGGTGCTATTACCCATGGTGACAGTTCTCATACTGAAACTGCCCATGTTGACACTGCACATGATGGCAGTGCAAAATGGTGACAGTGCCCATGGTGATATTGCTCATGGTGACATTGCTTACGGTGATAGTGTGTATGGTGAAACTGCACACAGTGACATTGCTCATGGTGACCGTGTTCACGGCGTTAGTTCATATGGTGAATGTGACCATGGGGAGAGTGCCCATAGTCACAATTCTCATGGTGTAGTGCTCACGGTGACAGTGCCCATGGTGAAAATACACAGGGTGACAGTATTCGTGATGACATTGCTCATGGTGAGAGTGCCCCTGTTCACAACTGTCACGGTGATAGTTCCCATGGTTACAATACCCAGGGTAACAGAGCTGATGGTAAAAGTGTTCACGGTGACAGTACCCATGGTGACCGTACCTAAGGTAACAATTCCCATGGTGAGACTGCTCATAGACAGTGCCCATGGTGACAATACCCAGCGTGTCCTGTCCATGGTGACCGTGATCATGGTGACACTTCTCACGAGGACAGTGCCATAAGTGACAGTGCTCATTGTGGCAGTGCTCATGGTGACCGTGCTCATGGTGACAGTGCCCATGGTGACAGTCCCTATAGTGATAGATATCATGGTGGCTGTGCCCATGGTGACATTGCCCACGCTGACAAAGCCCATGGTGATACTTCCCATTGTGACAGTGCCCACGGTGGCAGAGCCCATGGTGACAGTGCCCAAGATCACAGTGCCCATGGTGAGAGTGCTAACGGTGACTCTGCCCATGGTGACAGCACCCAGTGTGACAATGCCCATGGTGACAGTGCTCACGGTGACCATGCCGATGGTGATAGTGCCAACAGTGAGAGTGCTCACGGTGACACTGCCCATGGAGACACTGCCCATGGTGATAGTGCTCATCATGACAACCCCTCGGAGGCAGTGCCAATGGTGAGAGTCCCCGTGGTGACAGTTCTCATGGTGAAAGTGATCCTGTTGAAATTGCTCATGGTGACAGTGCTCATGCTGACAGTGCTCAAGGTGATAGTCTCCATGTTGACAGTGCCCATGGTGACTGTTCTCACGGTGACAGTGCCAATGGTGATTATGCTCTTAGTGACAGTGCTTACGGTGACCGTGCCCATGGTGACAGTGACCACGGTGACTCTTCTCACCGTGATAGTGCCCATGGTGACAGTGTTCATGATGACAGTCCGCATTAAAGCTGTGCCCGTGTTGACAGTGTTCATGGTGATAGTTCTCACCGTGATAGTAGGCACATTGACAGTGCCAAAGGTGACAATACCCTGGTGATAGTAATCATGGTGAAAGTGCCCATGGTGGCAGTTCTCATACTGACAGTTCTTGTGACAGTGCTCATGGTGGCAGTGCTCGTGGTGACAGTGCTCTTGGTGACAGTGCTCATGGTGGCAGTGCCCATGGTGAGACTACCGATGGTGACCCTGCCCATGGTGACAGTGCACATGGTCATGGTGCATCTGGTGGCAGTGCAAAATAGTGAGAGTGCCCATGGTGATATTGCTCATGGTGATAGTGACCATGGTGAGAGTGCCCATGGTTCCAGTGCTCATGGTGACAGTGCCCATTGTGACAGTGCCCCTGGTGACAGTGCACACCGTGAGAGTGCCCATGGTGTCTGTGCCCATGGTGACAGTTCTTATCATGAGAGTGTTCACGGTAGCAGTGTTCATGGTAATAGTGCTCACGGAGGCATTGCCCACAATGAGAGTGCCCATGGTGAGAATACTGACTGTGACAGTGCCCATGATGACTTTTCCCTCTGTGACAGTGCCCTTGGGGACAGTTAGCACGGTGAGATTTCTCACAGTGATAGTGCACATTGTTTCAGTGCTAATAGTGAAAAGACCCACGGCGCCAGTGCCCATCATGGCATTGCTCACGGTGATAGTTCTCACAGTGACAGTGCCCATGGTGATATTACCCATGGTGACAGTACTCAGTGATCAAGTGCTCATGGTAAAAGTGCCTAAGGTGATAGTGCACACGGTGGCAGTGCAAAATGGTGACCGTGCCCATGGGGACATTGCTTAATGTGATAGTCCTTGTGGTGACATTGCGCATTGTGACATTGCCAACCACGACAGTGCTCTTGTTGACAGTGCTCATGGTGATAGTGCCAAAGTTGGAAGTGCCCATCGTGAAAGTGCCCATGGTGACAGTTCTTATGATGAGAGTGGTCAGAGTGGCGGTGCTCATGGTGAAAGTGCCCATGGTGACAGAGCCCACGGTGACAGTGCCCATAGTTATAGTGTCCATGGTGACAGTACTAACAGTGAAATTGTCCATGGGGACAATGCCCATGGTGAAAGTGCCCATGGTCTCCACACTCACGGTGATAGTGCTCACGGTGAGAGTGGCCATGGTGACAGTGACCACGGTGACAGTTCTAATGGTGATACTGCCCATGATGACAGTGCTCATGGTGACAGTCCACATTGTGCCAGTGCCCAAGGTGACAGTGCTCATGGTGACAGTGCCCAAAGCAACAATACCCATGGTGACAGTGCCCAGGCTGACAGTTCTCAAGGTGATAGTGCCCATGGTGACAGTGCACATGGTGATACAGAGAATGGGGACAGTGCTTTTGGTGACAGTGATCATGGTTGCAGTACCCATGGTGATGTTGCTGAAACTGACAGTGCACTTGGAGATAGTGCCCATGGCGAGTGTGCTCGTGTTAATAGTGCCCATGGTGGCAGTTCCCATTGTGAAAGTGCACATGATGACAGTGCCCATGTGGGTAGTTCCCATGGTGACAGTGCTCATGGTGATAGTGACCATGTTAACAGTGCACATGGTGGCTGTGCCCTTGGTGACAGTGCCCATGATGACAGTATTCATGGTGACAGTGCTCACGGTGATAGTGCCCATGGTGACAGTGCACATGGTAACACTGCCCATAGTCACAATTCTCATGGTGTAGTGCTCACGGTGACAGTGCCCATGGTGACAATACACAGGGTGACAGTATTCATGGTGACATTGCTCATGGTGAGAGTGCCCATGTTCACAACTGTCACGGTGATAGTTCCCATGGTGACAATACCCAGGGTAACGGAGCTGATGGTAAAAGTGTTCACGGTGACAGTGCCCATGGTGACAGTACCTAAGGTGACAATTCCCATGGTGAGACTGCTCATAGACAGTGCCCATGGTGACAATACCCAGCGTGTCCTGTCCATGGAGACAGTGATCATGGTGACACTTCTCATGAGGACAGTGCCATAAGTGACAGTGCTCATTGTGGCAGTGCTCATGGTGACTGTGCTCATGGTGACAGTGCCCATGGTGACAGTGCCTATGGTGATAGATATCATGGTGGCCCTGCCCTGGGTGACATTGCACACGCTGACAAAGCCCATGGTGATACTTCCCATTGTGACAGTGCCCACGGTGGCAGAGCCCATGGTGACAGTGCCCAAGATCACAGTGCCAATGGTGAGAGTGTTAACGGTGACTGTGCCCATGGTGACAGCACCCAGTGTGACAATGCCCATTGTGACAATGCTCACGGTGACCATGCCGATGGTGATAGTGCCAATAGTGAGAGTGCTCACGGTGACACTGCCCAAGGAGACACTGCCCATGGTGATAGTGCTCATCATGACAGCCCGTCGGAGGCAGTGCCAATGGTGAGAGTCCCCGTGGTGACAGTTCTCATGGTGAAAGTGATCCTGTTGAAATTGCTCATGGTGACCTTGCTCATGGTGACAGTGCTCAAGGTGATAGTCTCCATGTTAACAGTGCCCATGGTGACTGTTCTCACGGTGACAGTGCCTATGGTGATTATGCTCTTAGTGACAGTGCTCACGGTGACAGTGCCTATGGTGACAGTGACCACGGTGACTCTTCTCACCGTGATAGTGCCCATGGTGACAGTGTTCATGATGACAGTCCGCATTAAGGCTGTGCCCGTGGTGACAGTGCTCATGGTGATAGTTCTCACGGTGATAGAACGCACGTTAACAGTGCCAAAGGTGACAATACCCAGGTGATAGTAATCATGGTGAAAGTGCCCATGGTGGCAGTTCTCATACTGACAGTTCTTGTGACAGTGCTCATGGTGGCAGTGCCCATGGTGAGACTACAGATGGTGACACTGCCCATGGTGACAGTGCACATGGTCATGGTGCATCTGGTGGCAGTGCAAAATACTGAGAGTGCCCATGTTGATATTGCGCATGGTGATAGTGACCATCGTGAGAGTGCCCATGGTTCCAGTGCTCATTGTGACAGTGCCCGTTGTGACAGTGCCTCTGGTGACAATGCACCCTGTGAGAGTGCACATGGTGTCTGTGCCCATGGTGACAGTTCTTATCATGAGAGTGTTCACGGTAGCAGTGTTCATGGTAATAGTGCTCACGGAGGCATTGCCCACAATGAGAGTGCCCATGGTGAGAATACTGACTGTGACAGAGACCATGATGACTTTCCTCTCTGTCACAGTGCCCTTGGGGACACTAAGCATGGTGAGATTTCTCACAGTGATAGTGCACATTGTTTCAGTGCTAATAGTGAAAAGACCCACGGCGCCAGTGCCCATCATGGCATTGCTCACGGTGATAGATCTCACGGTGACAGTGCCCATGGTGATATTACCCATGGTGACAGTTCTCAGGGATCAAGTGCTCATGGTGACAGTGCCTAAGGTGATAGTGCACATGGTGGCGGTGCAAAATGGTGACAGTGCCCAGGGGGACATTGCTTAATGTGATAGTCCTTGTGGTGACATTGCGCATGGTGACATTGCCCACCACGACAGTGCTCTTGTTGACAGTGCTCATGGTGATAGTGCCAAAGTTGGAAGTGCCCATCGTGAAAGCGCCCATTGTGACAGTTCTTATGATGAGAGTGGTCAGAGTGGCAGTGCTCATGGTGAAAGTGCCCATGGTGACAGAGCCCACGGTGACAGTGTCCATAGTTATAGTGTCCATGGTGACAGTACTAACAGTGAAATTGTCCATGGGGACACTGCCCATGGTGAAAGTGCCCATGGTCACAACACTCACGGTGAGAGTGCTCACGGTGAGAGTGGCCATGGTGACAGTGACCACGGTGACACTTCTAATGGTGATACTGCCCATGATAACAGTGCTCATGGTGACAGTCCACATTGTGCCAGTGCCCAAGGTGACAGTGCTCACGGTGACAGTGCCCAATGTCACAATACCCATGGTGACAGTGCCCAGGCTGACAGTTCTCAAGGTGATAGTGCCCATGGTGACAGTGCACATGGTGATACAGAGAATGGGGACAGTGCTTATGGTGACAGTGGTCATGGTTGCAGTACCCATGGTGATAGTGCTGAAACTGACAGTGCCCTTGGGGATAGTGCCCATGGTGAGTGTGCTCGTGTTAATAGTGCCCATGGTGGCAGTTCCCATTGTGAAAATGCTCATGATGACAGTTCCCATGTAGGTAGTTCCCATGGTGACAGTGCTCATGGTGATAGTGACCATGTTAACAGTGCACATGGTGGCTGTGCCCTTGGTGACATTGCCCATGATGACAGTATTCATGGAGACAGTGCTCACGGTGATACTGCCCACGGTGACAGTGCACATGGTGGTAGTGCACATGGTGGCAGTGAAAAATGGTGACAGTTCCCATGCTGACAGTTCTGTTTGTGACAATGCACACGGTCACAACCGATGCTGACACTGCTCATGGTAGCTGTACCCGTGGTGACTGTGCTCACTGTGATAGTGCCCATGGCGGCCGTGCCCATGGTGACACTGCCCATGGGGACAATGACCATGATGACACTGCCCATGGAGTCAGGGCCCACGGTGCCATTGACTATGGTAACAGTGCTCACAGTGACAAAACCCATGGTAACAGTGACCACGGTGAGAGTGCTCATGGTGATAGTGTCTATGGTGACAGGTCACACTGTGACAGTCCGCATTATGCCAGTATCAATAGGGACAGTGCCCATGGTGACATTGACCATGGTGACAGTGCTCATGGTGCCAGTCTGCATTGTGCAAGTACCCATGGCGACAGTGGTCATGGTGTCACTGACCACAGTGAGAGTGCTCACTGTGATAGAGCTCACGGTAATAGTGCTCATGGTGACAGTGCAAATGGTGACAATACCAATGGTGACCATAATCATGTTGAAGATACCCATGGTGGCAGTTCTCATAGCGACATTTCTCATGGTGACTGTGCTCAAAGTAGCAGTGCCCAAGGTGGCAGTCCTCGTGGTGACAGTGCTAATGGTGACAGTGCTCTTGGTGGCAGTTCCCATGGGGACAGTACCGATGGTGACCCTGTGCATTGTTACAGTGCCCATGGTAACCGTGCTCACGGTGGTAGTGCTCATCGTGACAGTGCCCATGGTGGTAGTTCACCTGGTGACAGTGCTAAATAGTGACAGTGCACATGCTGACAGTGCTCACGGTGATAGTGCCCATGGTGACAGTGCCCATGGTGATAATGGGTATTATTACAGTGTTCATCGTGACAGAGCCCAAGGTGGCAGTGGCCATGCTGACCATTCCCAGAATGACACTGCCCATGGTAACAGTGCTGACAGTGACAGTGCCCATGGTGACACTTCTCACAGTGAATGTGCCCATGGGGACAGTTACCATGATGAGATTTCTCACGGTGATAGTGCCCGTTGTGACAGTGCTCACAGGGCCTATGCCCATGGTGCCAGTGCCCATAGAGACATTCCACACGGTCACATTTCTCACGGTGAAAGTGCCTATGGTGACACTGCACCTGGTGGCAGTGCAAAATGGTGACAGTGCACATGGTGACATTGCTCATAGTGACTTTGCTTACAATGATAGTCCTTACGGTGACAGTGTGCATGGTGACACTGCACACAGTTGCAGTGTTCATGGTGACAGTGTTCATGGTGATATTTTCCATGGTGATAGTGCCCATGGTGACACTGCACATGGTGGCAGTGAAAAATGGTGACAATGCCCCTATTAACAGTTCTCATGGTGAAAGTGCACATGGTGACAACCCATGCAGACAGTACTCATGGTGACAGTACTCACGGTGACAGTTCTCATGTTTCCAGTGTCCATGGTGACAGTGCTCACAGTGAGAGTTCCCATGGTGACACTGCCCATCATGACAGGGCCCATGGTGCCATTGCCTATGGTGACAGTGCTCATGGTAACAGTGCCCATGGTGACAGTGACCATGGTGAGAGTGCTCTCACAGATGGTGCCCATCATGACAGTGCTCATGGTGCCTGTCTACATTGTGCCAGTACCCATGCCGACAGTGCTCATGGTGACAGTGACCACAGTGAGAGTGCTCACGGTGATAGTTCTCACGGTAATAGTGCTCATGGTGACAGTGCAAATGGTGATGATACCATGGTGAGAGTACTCATGTTGAAAATACCCATGGTGGCAGTTCTCATAGCGACAGATCTCATGGTGACAGTGCTCATAATAGCAGTGCCCAGGTGCCAGTGCTCGTGGTGACAGTGCTAATGGTGACAGTGCTCTTGGTGGCAGTTCCCATCGGGACAATACTGATGGTGACACTGTGCATTGTTACAGTGCCCATGGTAACCGTGCTCACGGTGATAGAGCCCATCGTGACAGTGCCCATGGTGGTAGTTCACCTGGTGACAGTGCTAAATAGTGACATTGCACATGCTGACAGTGCTCACGGTGATAGTGCCCATGGTGACAGTGCACACGGTGATAATGGGCATTGTTACAGAGTTCATGGTGACAGAGCACTCGGTGTCAGTGGCCATGGAGACCGTGCCCACAATGACAGTGCCCATGGTGACAGTGCCGACAGTGACAGTGCCCATGGTGACACTTCTCATGGTGACAGTGCCCATGGGGACAGATAGCATGGTGAGATTTCTCATAGTGATAGTGCCCATTGTGACTGTGCTCACAGTAACAATGCCCATGGTGCCAGTGCACATAGAATCATACCGTACGGTCACATTCCTCACGGTGAAAGTGCCTATGGTGATATTAACCATGGTGACACTGCACATGGTGGCAGAGCAAAATGGTGACAGTGCCCATGGTGACATTGCTCATGGTGATTTGCTTACGGTGTTAGTCCTTACAGTGACAGTGCGCATGGTGACACTGCACACAGTGACAGTGTTCATGGTGACAGTGTTCACAGTGATAGTTCCCATGGTGAGAGTGTCCATGGTTACAGTGCCCATAGTCACAATTCTCATGGTGTAGTGCTCACAGTGACAGTGCCCATGGTGTCATGCCCATGGTGACAGTGCTCATGGTGACAGTGCTCATGTTGGCAGTGCCATAAATAACAGTGCTCATTGTGGCAGTGCTCATGGTGTCTGTGCTCATGGTGACAGTGCCCATGTTTACAGTGTTTATGGTGATAGATGTCATGATGTCAGTGCCCACGAGGACAGTGCCAAGGCTGACAAAGCCCAGGGTGATACTTCCCATTGTGACAGTGCCCACGGTGACAGTGCCCATGGTGACAGCGCCCAGTGTGACAAGGCTCATGTTGACAGTGCTCACGGTGACGGTGCCCATGGTGACAGTGCCGATGGTAAGAGTGCCAATAGTGACAGTGCTCATGGTGAAACTGCCCATGGAGACACTGCCCATGGTAATAGTGCTCATCATGACAACCCTTCGGAGACAGTGCCAATGGTGAGAGTCCCCGTGGTGACAGTTCTCATGGTGAAAGTGATCCTGTTGAAATTGCTCATGGTGACAGTGCTCATGGTGACAGTGCTCAAGGTGATAGTCTCCATGTTCACAGTGCCTATGGTGATTATGCTCTTAGTGACAGTGCTCACGGTAACCGTGCCCATGGTGACAGTGACCACGGTGACTGTTCTCACCATGATAGTGCCCATGGTGACAGTGTTCATGATGACAGTCCGCATTAAGGCTGTGCCCGTGGTGACAGTGCTCATGGTGATAGTTCTCACGGTGATAGTATGCACTTTGACAGTGCCAAAGGTGACAATACCCAAGTGATAGTAATCATGGTGAAAGTGCCCATGGTGGCAGTTCTCATACTGACAGTTCTTGTGACCGTGCTCATGGTGGCAGTGCTCGTGGTGACAGTGCTCATGGTGGCAGTGACCATGGTGAGACTACCGATGGTGACACTGCCCATGGTGACAGTGCACATGGTCATGGTGCATCTGGTGGCAGTGCAAAATAGTGAGAGTGCCCATGTTGATAGTGCCCATGGTGAGAATGCCCATGCTTCCAGTGCTCATGGTGACAGTGCCCATTGTGACAGTGCCCCTGGTGACAGTGCACACCGTGAGAGTGCCCATGGTGTCTGTGCCCATGGTGACAGTTCTTATCATGAGAGTGTTCACGGTAGCAGTGTTCATGGTAATAGTGCTCACGGAGGCATTGCCCACAATGAGAGTGCCCATGGTGAGAATACTGACTGTGACAGTGCCCGTGATGACTTTTCTCTCTGTTACAGTGCCCTTGGGGACAGTTAGCACGGTGAGATTTCTCACAGTGATAGTGCACATTGTTTCAGTGCTAATAGTGAAAAGGCCCACGGCACAAGGGCCCATCGTGGCATTGCTCACGGTGATAGTTCTCACGGTGACAGTGCCCATGGTGATATTACCCATGGTGACAGTACTCAGTGATCAAGTGCTCATGGTGACAGTGCCTAAGGTGATAGTGCACATGGTGGCAGTGCAAAATGGTGACACTGCCCATGGGGACATTGCTTAATGTGATAGTCCTTGTGGTGACATTGTGCATGGTGACATTGCCCACCACGACAGTGCTCTTGTTGACAGTGCTCATGGTGATAGTGCCAATGTTGGAAGTGCCCATCGTGAAAGTGGCCATGGTGACAGTTCTTATGATGAGAGCGGTCAGAGTGACTGTGCTCATGGTAAGTGTGCCCATGGTGACAGAGCCCACGGTGACAGTGCCCATAGTTATAGTGTCCATGGTGACAGTACTAACAGTGAAATTGTCCATGGTGACACTGCCCACGTTGAAAGAGCCCATGGTCACAACACTCACGGTGATAGTGCTCACGGTGAGAGTGGCCATGGTGACAGTGACCACGGTGACAGTTCTAATGGTGATACTGCCCATGATGACAGTGCTCATGGAGACAGTCCACATTGTGCCAGTGCCCAAGGTGACAGTGCTCATGGTGACAGTGCCAAAGTCACAATACCCAAGATGACAGTGCCCAGGCTGACAGTTCTCAAGGTGATAGTGCCCATGGTGACAGTGCACATGGTGATACAGAGAATGGGGACAGTGCTTATGGTGACAGTGGTCATGGTTGCAGTACCCATGGTGATAGTGCTGAAACTGACAGTGCCCTTGGGGATAGTGCCCATGGTGAGTGTGCTCGTGTTAATTGTGCCTATGGTGGCAGTTCCCATTGTGAAACTGCTCATGACAGTGCCCATGTTGGTAGTTCCCATGGTGACAGTGCTCATGGTGATAGTGACCATGTTAACAGTGCACATGGTGGCTGTGCACTTGGTGACAGTGCCCATGATGACAGTACTCATGGGGAGAGTGCTCACGGTGATAGTGCCCATGGTGGTAGTGCACATGGTAACACTGCCCATAGTCACAATTCTCATGGTGTAGTGCGCACATTGACAGTGCCCATGGTGTCATGCCCATGGTGACAGTGCTCATGTTGGCAGTGCCATAAATAACAGTGCTCATTGTGGCAGTGCTCATGGTGTCTGTGCTCATGGTGACGCTGCCCATGCTGACAGTGCCGGTGGTGAGAGTGCCAATAGTGACAGTGCTCATGGTGAAACTGCCCATGGAGACATCGCCCATGGTGATAGTGCTCATGGTGACAACCCCACGGTGACAGTGCCAATGTTGATAGTCCCCGTGGTGACAGGTCTTACATTGAATGTGACCATGGTGTCTGTGCTCATGGAGACAGTGCTCAAGGTTGTAGTCTCCATGTTGACAGTGCCGATGGTGACAATTCTCACGGTGACAGGGCCTATGGTGAAAATTCTCATAGTGACAGTGTTCACGGTGACAGTGCCCATGGTGCTATTACCTATGGTGACAGTTCTCATAGTGAAACTGCACATGGTGACACTGCACATGGTGGCAGTGCAAAATGGTGACAGTGCCCATGGTGATATTGCTCATGGTGACATTGCTTACGGTGATAGTGTGTATGGTGAAACTGCACACAGTGACATTGCTCATGGTGACAGTGTTCACGGCGTTAGTTCCTATCGTGAATGTGACCATGGGGACAGTGCCCATTGTCACAATTCTCATGGTGTAGTGCTCACGGTCACAGTGCCCATGGTGACAATACACAGGGTGACACTATTCATGGTGACATTGCTCATGGTGAGAGTGCCCATGTTCACAACTGTCACGGTGATAGTTCCCATGGTGACAATACCCAGGGTAACAGAGCTGATGGTAAAAGTGTTCACGGTGACACTGCCCATGGTGACAGTACCTAAGGTGACAATTCCCATGGTGAGACTGCTCATAGACAGTGCCCATGGTGACAATACCCAGCGTGTCCTGTCCATGGTGACAGTGATCATGGTGACACTTCTCATGAGGACAGTGCCATAAGTGACAGTGCTCATTGTGGCAGTGCTCATGATGACCGTGCTCATGGTGACAGTGCCCATGGTGACAGTGCCTATGCTGATAGATATCATGGTGGCCGTGCCCAGGGTGACACTGCCCACGCTGACAAAGCCCATGGTGATACTTTCAATTGTGACAGTGCGAACGGTGGCAGAGCCCATGTTGACAGTGCCCAAGATCACAGTGCCCATGGTGAGAGTGTTAACGGTGACTGTGCCCATGGTGACAGCACCCAGTGTGACAATGCCCATTTTGACCGTGCTCACGGTGACCATGTCGATGCTGACAGTGCCGATGGTGATAGTGCCAATAGTGAGAGTGCTCACGGTGACACTGCCCATGGAGACACTGCCCATGGTGATACTGCTCATCATGACAACCCCTCGGAGGCAGTGCCAATGGTGAGAGTCCCCGTGGTGACAGTTCTCATGGTGAAAGGGGTCCTGTTGAAATTGCTCATGGTGACACTGCTCATGCTGACAGTCCTCAAGGTGATAGTCTCCATGTTGACAGTGCCCATGGTGACTGTTCTCACGGTGACAGTTCCAATGGTGATTATGCTCTTAGTGACAGTGCTCACGGTGACCGTCCCCATGGTGACAGTGACCAGCGGTGACTGTTCTCAACGTGATAGTGCCCATGGTGACAGTGTTCATGATGACCGTTCGCATTAAGGTTGTGCCCGTGGTGACAGTGCTCATGGTGATAGTTCTCACGGTGATAGTACGCACGTTGACAGTGCCAAAAGTGACAATACCCAGGTGATAGTAATCATGGTGGAAGTGCCCATGGTGGCAGTTCTCATACTGACAGTTCTTGTGACAGTGCTCATGGTGGCTGTGCTCGTGGTGACAGTGCTCTTGGTGAAAGTGCTCATGGTGGCAGTGCCCATGGTGAGACTACAGATGGTGACACTGCCCATTGTGACAGTGCACATGGTCATGGTGCATCTGGTGGCAGTGCAAAAAACTGAGAGTGCCCATGGTGATATTGCTCATGGTGATAGTGCCCATCGTGAGAGTGCCCATGGTTCCAGTGCTCATGGTGACAGTGCTCATTGTGACAGTGCCCCTGGTGACAGTGCACACCATGAGAGTGCCCATGGTGTCTGTGCCCATGGTGACAGTTCTTATCATGAGAGTGTTCACGGTAGCAGTGTTCATGGTAATAGTGCTCACGGAGGGATTGCCCACAATGAGAGTGCCCATGGTGAGAATACTGACTGTGACAGTGCCCATGATGACTTTTCTCTCTGTGACAGTGCCCATGGGGACAGTTAGCATGGTGAGATTTCTCACAGTGATAGTGCACATTGTTTCAGTGCTAATAGTGAAAAGACGCCAGTGCCCATCATGGTATTGCTCACGGTGATAGTTCTCACGGTGATATTACCCATGGTGACAGTACTCAGTGATCAAGTGCTCATGGTGACAGTGCCTAAGGTGATAGTGCACATGGTGGCAGTGCAAATGGTGACAGTGCCCATGGGGACATTGCATAATGTGATAGTCCTTGTGGTGACATTGCACATGGTGACATTGCCCACCACGACTCTGCTCTTGTTGACAGTGCTCATGGTGATACTGCCAATGTTGGAAGTGCTCATCGTGAAAGTGCCCATGGTGACAGTTCTTATGATGAGAGTGGTCAGAGTGGCAGTGCTCATGGTGAGAGTGCCCATGGTGACAGGGCCCACGGTGACAGTGCCCATAGTTATAGTGTCCATGGTGACAGTACTAACAGTGAAATTGTCCATGGGGACACTGCCCATGGTGAAAGTGCCCATGGGCACAACACTCACGGTGAGAGTGCTCATGGTGAGAGTGGCCATGGTGACAGTGACCACGGTGACAGTTCTAATGGTGATACTGCCCATGATGACAGTCCTCATGGTGACATTCCACATTGTGCCAGTGCCCAAGGTGACAGTGCTTATGGTGACAGTGCCCAAAGTCACAATACCCATGGTGACAGGGCCCAGGCTGACAGTTCTCAAGGTGATAGTGCCCATGGTGACAGTGCACATGGTGATACAGAGAATGGGGACAGTGCTTATGGTGACAGTGGTCATGGTTGCAGTACCCATGGTGATAGTGCTGAAACTGACAGTGCCCTGGGGATAGTGCCCATGGTGAGTGTGCTCGTGTTAATGGTACCCATGGTGGCAGTTCCCATTGTGAAAGTGCTCATGATGACAGTGCCCATGTTGGTAGTTCCCATGGTGACAGTGCTCATGGTGATAGTGACCATGTTAACAGTGCACATGGTGGCTGTGCCCTTGGTGACAGTGTCCATGATGACAGTACTCATGGGGACAGTGCTCACGGTGATAGTGCCCATGGTGACAGTGCACATGGTGGTAGTGCACATGGTGGCATTGAAAAATGGTGACAGTACCCATGCTGACAATTCTCACTGTGACAATGCACACGGTCACAACCGATGCTGACACTGCTCATGGTAGCTCTACCCGTGGTGACAGTGCTCACAGTGATAGTGCCCATGGTGACAGTGCCGATGGTGACACTGCCCATGATGACAGTGCCCATGGTGAAAGTTCCCACAGCGCCATTGCCTATGGTGACAGTGCTCATGGTAACAGTGCCCATGGTGACAGTGACCATGGTGAGAGTGCTCACACTGATAGTGCCCATGATGACAGGGCTCATGGTTCCAGACCGCATTGTGGAGTACCCATGGTGACATTGCTCATGGTGACACTGACCACAGTGAGATTGCTCACTGTGATAGAGCTCACGGTAATAGTGCTCATGGTGACAGTGCAAATGGTGACAATACCCATGGTGACAGTACTCATGTTGTAAATACCCATGGTGGCAGTTCTCATAGCGACAGTTCTCATGGTGACAGTTCTCATAATAGCATTGCCCAAGGTGGCAGTCCTCGTGGTGACAGTGCTAATGGTGACAGTGCTCTTGGTGCCCGTGCCTATGGGGACAGTACCAATGGTGACACTGCACATTGTTAGAGTGCCCATGGTATCTGTGCTCACGGTGATAGTGCACATCGTGACCTTGCCCATGGTGGTAGTTCACCTGGTGACAGTGCTAAATAGTAACAGTGCACATGCTGACAGTGCTCACGGTGATAGTGCCCATGGTGACAGTGCCCACGGTGATAATGGGTATTATTACAGTGTTCATCGTGACAGAGCCCAAGGTGGCAGTTGCCATGGTGACAGTGCCCACAACGACAGTGCCCATGGTAACAGTGCCGACAGTGACAGTGCCCATGGTGACACTTCTCACAGTGTATGTGCCCATGGTGACAGTTACCATGATGAGATTTCTTACTGTGATAGTGCCCGTTGTGACAGCGCTCACAGTGACAATGCCCATGGTGCCAGTGCCCATAGAGACATTCCGCACGGTCACATTTCTCACGGTGAAAGGGCCTATGGTGACACTGCACCTGGTGGCAGTGCAAAATGGTGACAGTGCCCATGGTGACATTGCTCATAATGACTTTGCTTGCAGTGATAGTTCTTACAGTGACAGTGTGCATGGTGACACTGCACACAGTTGCAGTGTTCATGGTGACAGTGTTCACGGTAATACTTTCCATGGTGATAGTGCCCATGGTGACATTGAACCTGGTGGCAGTGAAAAATGGTGACAGTGCCCCTGTTGACAGTTCTCTTGGTGACAGTGCACATGGTGACAACCCATGCAGACAGTATCATGGTGACAGTACTCATGGTGACAGTTCCCATGTTTGCAGTATCCATGGTGACAGTGCTCACAGTGAGAGTGTCCATGGTGACAGTGAACATGGTGAGAGTGCTCATACTGATTGTGCCCATGGTGACAGTGCTCATGGGGCCTGTCTACATTGTGCCAGTATCCATGGAGAAAGGGCTCATGGTGAGAGTGACCACAGTGAGAGTGCTCACGGTGATAGTGCTCACGGTAATAGTGCTCATGGTGACAGTGCAAATGGTGACAATACCATGGTGACAGTACTCATGTTGAAAATACCCATGGTGGCAGTTCTCATAGCGACAGATCTCATGGTGACAGTGCTCATAATAGCAGTGCCCAGGTGCCAGTGCTCGTGGTGACAGTGCTAATGGTGACAGTGCTCTTGGTGGCAGTTCCCATTGGGACAGTACTGATGGTGACACTGTGCATTGTTACAGTGCCCATGGTAACCGTGCTCACGGTGACAGTGCCCATGGTGGTAGTTCACCTGGTGACAGTGCTAAATAGTGACACTGCACATGCTGACAGTGCTCATGGAGATATTGCCCATGGTGAAAGTGCACACGGTGATAATGGGCATTGTTACAGAGTTCATGGTGACAGAGCACACCGTGGCAGTGGCCATGGAGACAGTGCCCACAATGACAGTGCCCATGGTGACAGTGCCGACAGTGACAGTGCCCATGGTGACACTTCTCACAGTGAATGTGCCCATGGGGACAGTTACCATGATGAGATTTCTCACGGTGATAGTGCCCGTTGTGACAGTGCTCACAGTGACAATGCCCATGGTGCCAGTGCCCATAGAGACATTCCGCACTGTCACATTTCTCACGGTGAAAGTGCCTATGGTGATATTAACCATGGTGACTCTGCACATGGTGGCAGTGCCAAATGGTGACAGTGCCCATGGTGACGTTGCTCAGGCTGACTTTGCTTACGGTGATATTCCTTACAGTGACAGTGTACATGGTGACACTGCACACAGTGACAGTGTTCATGGTGACAGGTTTCATGGTGATAGTTCCCATGGTGAGAGTGTCCATGGTAACAGTGCCCATAGTCACAATTCTCATGGTGTAGTGCTCACATTGACAGTGCCCATGATGTCATGCCCATGGTGACAGTGCTCATCTTGACAGTGCTCATGTGGGCAGTGCCATAAATAACAGTGCTCATTGTGGCAGTGCTCATGGTGTCCGTGCTCATGGTGACAGAGCCCATGTTTACAGTGTTTATGGTGATAGATGTCACGGTGCCAGTGCCCACGGGGACTGTGCCAAAGCTGACAAATCCCATGGTGATACTTCCCATTGTGACAGTGCCCACGGTGACTGTGCCCATGGTGACAGTGCCCAGTGTGAAAAGGCTCATGGTGACAGTGCTCAAGGTAATGCTGCCCATGATGACAGTGCCGATGGTGGGAGTGCCAATAGTGACACTTCTCATGGTTAAACTGCCCATGGAGACATCGCCCATGGTGATAGTGCTCATGGTGAAAACCCCACTGTGACAGTGCAAATGATGATAGTCCCCGTGGTGACAGGTCTTACATTGAATATGACCATGCTGTCTGTGCTCATGGTGACAGTGCTCAAGGTTATAGTCTCCATGTTGACAGTGCCGATGGTGACAATTCTCACGGTGACAGGGCCTATGGTGAAAATTCTCATAGTGACAGTGTTCACGGTGACAGTGCCCATGGTGCTATTACCCATGGTGACAGTTCTCATACTGAAACTGCCCATGTTGACACTGCACATGATGGCAGTGCAAAATGGTGACAGTGCCCATGGTGATATTGCTCATGGTGACATTGCTTACGGTGATAGTGTGTATGGTGAAACTGCACACAGTGACATTGCTCATGGTGACCGTGTTCACGGCGTTAGTTCATATGGTGAATATGACCATGGGGAGAGTGCCCATTGTCACAATTCTCATGGTGTAGTGCTCACGGTGACAGTGCCCATGGTGACAATACACAGGGTGACAGTATTCGTGGTGACATTGCTCATGGTGAGAGTGCCCCTGTTCACAACTGTCACGGTGATAGTTCCCATGGTGACAATACCCAGGGTAACAGAGCTGATGGTAAAAGTGTTCACGGTGACAGTACCCATGGTGACCGTACCTAAGGTAACAATTCCCATGGTGAGACTGCTCATAGACAGTGCCCATGGTGACAATACCCAGCGTGTCCTGTCCATGGTGACCGTGATCATGGTGACACTTCTCACGAGGACAGTGCCATAAGTGACAGTGCTCATTGTGGCAGTGCTCATGGTGACCGTGCTCATGGTGACAGTGCCCATGGTGACAATCCCTATAGTGATAGATATCATGGTGGCTGTGCCCATGGTGACATTGCCCACGCTGACAAAGCCCATGGTGATACTTCCCATTGTGACAGTGCCCACGGTGGCAGAGCCCATGGTGACAGTGCCCAAGATCACAGTGCCCATGGTGAGAGTGCTAACGGTGACTCTGCCCATGGTGACAGCACCCAGTGTGACAATGCCCATGGTGACAGTGCTCACGGTGACCATGCCGATGGTGATAGTGCCAATAGTGAGAGTGCTCACGGTGACACTGCCCATGGAGACACTGCCCATGGTGATAGTGCTCATCATGACAACCCCTCGGAGGCAGTGCCAATGGTGAGAGTCCCCGTGGTGACAGTTCTCATGGTGAAAGTGATCCTGTTGAAATTGCTCATGGTGACAGTGCTCATGCTGACAGTGCTCAAGGTGATAGTCTCCATGTTGACAGTGCCCATGGTGACTGTTCTCACGGTGACAGTGCCAATGGTGATTATGCTCTTAGTGACAGTGCTTACGGTGACCGTGCCCATGGTGACAGTGACCACGGTGACTCTTCTCACCGTGATAGTGCCCATGGTGACAGTGTTCATGATGACAGTCCGCATTAAAGCTGTGCCCGTGTTGACAGTGTTCATGGTGATAGTTCTCACCGTGATAGTAGGCACATTGACAGTGCCAAAGGTGACAATACCCTGGTGATAGTAATCATGGTGAAAGTGCCCATGGTGGCAGTTCTCATACTGACAGTTCTTGTGACAGTGCTCATGGTGGAAGTGCTCGTGGTGACAGTGCTCTTGGTGACAGTGCTCATGGTGGCAGTGACCATGGTGAGACTACCGATGGTGACACTGCCCATGGTGACAGTGCACATGGTCATGGTGCATCTGGTGGCAGTGCAAAATAGTGAGAGTGCCCATGGTGATATTGCTCATGGTGATAGTGCCCATGGTGAGAGCGCCCATGGTTCCAGTGCTCATGGTGACAGTGCCCATGGTGACGGTTCCCCTGGTGACAGTGCACAACGTGAGAGTACCCATGTTGTCTGTGCCCATGGTGACAGTTCTTATCATGATAGTGCAAACGGTAGCAGTGTTCATGGTAATAGTGCTCACGGTGGCAGTGCCCACAATGAGAGTGCCCATGGTGAGAATACTGACTGTGACAGAGCCCATGGTGACATTTCTCTCTGTCACAGAGCCTTTGGGTAGAGTTAGCATGGTGAAATTTCTCACAGTGATTGTGCCCATTGTTTCAGTGCTCATAGTGACAAGACCCATGGCGCCATTGCCCATCATGGCATCTCTCACGGTGATAGTGATAACGGTGACAGTGCCCACGGTGATATTACCCATGGTGACAGTATGCAGTGATAAAGTGCTCATGGTGACAGTACCTAAGGTGATAGTGCACATGCTGGCAGTGCAAAATGGTGACAGTGCCCATGGTGACATTGCTTAATGTGATAGTCCTTGCGGTGATAGTGCACATGGTGACACTGCCCACCGTGACAGGGCTCTTGTTGACAGTGCTCACGGTGATAGTGCCAATGTTGGAAGTGCCCATCGGTAAAGGGCCCATTATGACAGTTCTTATGGTGAGAGTGGTCAGAGTGGCAGTGCTCATGGTGAAAGTGCCCATGGTGACAGAGCTCACGGTGACAGTGCCCATAGTTATAGTGTCCATGGTGACATTACAAACAGTGAAATTGTCCATGGGGTCACTGCCCATGGTGACAGTGCCCATGGTCACAGCCTTCACTGTGACAGTGCTTACCGTGACAGTGCCCATGGTGACAGTGACCACGGTGACAGTTCTAACGGTAATAGTGCCCATGATGACAGTGCTCATGGTGACAGTCCACATTGTGCCAGTGCCCAAGGTGACAGTGCTCATGGTGACATTGCCCAAAGTCACAATACCCATGGTGACAGTGCCCAAGCTGACAGTTCTCATGGAGATAGTGCCCATGGTGACAGTGCACATGGTGATACTGAGAATGGTGACAGTGCTTATGGTGACAGTGGTAATGGTTGCAGTACCCATGGTGATAGTGCTGAAAGTGACAGTACCCTTGGTGATAGTGTCCATGGTGAGTGTGCTCACATTAATAGTGCCCATGGTGGAGGTTCCCATTGTCAATGTGTTCATGGTGACAGTGCCCATGTTGGTAGTTACCATGGTGACAGTGCTCACGGTGATAGTGACCATGGTAATGGTACACATGGTGGTTGTGCCCTTGGTGACACTGCCCATGATGACATTACTCATGGTGACAGTGCTCACGGTGATAGTGCCCATGGTGATAGTGCACATGGTGGTAGTGCACATGGCAGCAGTGAAAAATGGTGACAGTGCCCATGCTGACAGTTCTCATAGTGACAGTGCACACGGTTACAACCCATGCTGACAGTGCTCATGGTAGCAGTAAGCGTGGTGACAGTGCTCATAGTGACAGTGCTCATGGTAGCAGTACCCGTGGTGACAGAGCTTACAGTGATAGTGCACATGGTTGCATTGCCCATGGTGGCACTGAAAATGGGGACAATGCCCATGATGACAGTGCCCATGGTGACAGTGCCCACAGTGCCATTGCCTATGGTGACAGTGCTGACAGTCACAATACCCATAGTAACAGTTACCACGGTGAGATTGCTCATGGTGATAGTGTCCATGGTGACACGGCTCATTGTGACAGTCCGCATTGTGCCAGTACCCATAGGAAAGTACTCATGGTGACAGTGCGCATGGTGATAGTGTCCTTGGTGAGAGTGCTCACGGAGGTAGTACTCACAGTAATAGTGCTCATGGTGACAGTGCCGATGGTGATAGTGCCCATGGTGGCAGTTCCCATGGTGAAAGTGCTCATGATGACTTTGCCCATGTTGGTAGTTCCCATGGTGAGAGTACTCACGGTGATAGTGACCATGGTAACACTGCACATGGTGGCCGTGCCCTTGGTGACAGTGCCCGTGTTGACAGGACTCAGGGTGACAGTTCTCATGGTGATAGTGCCCATGGTGACATTTCAGATGGTGGCAGTGAAAAATGGTGACAGTGCCCATGTTGACAGTTCTCATGGTGACAGTGCACACGGTGACAACTCATGAAGACAGTACTCACGGTGAGAGTTATCTTTGTTGCAGTACCCATGGTGACAGTGCTCACAGTGATATTGCCCATGGTGGCCGTGCCCATGTTTACAGTTCCCATGGTGACACTGCCCATGATGACAGTGCCCATGGTGACAGTGCCCATGTTCACAATTCTCACAGTGATAATGCCAATGGTGAGAGTACCTAGGTTGACAATGCACATGGTGACAGTGCACATGGTGTCACGCCTATGGTGACAGTGCTCATGGTGACAGTTCTCATGTTGGCATTGCCATAAATAACAGTGCTCATTGTGGCAGTGCTTATGGTGACCGTGCTCATGGTGACAGTGCCCATATTTACATTGTTTATGGTGATAGATGTCACGGTGACACTGCACACAGGGACAGTGCCCAGCGTGACAAAGCCCATGGTGATACTTCCCATTGTGACAGTGCTCACGGTGACGGTGCCCATGGTGACAGCGCCCAGTGTGACAAGGCCCATGGTGACAGTGCTCAAGGTGACTGTGCTCATGGTGACAGTGTGCACGTTTACAGTGTTTATGCTGATAGATGTAACGGTGTCAGTGCCCACGGGGACAGTGCCCAGGCTGACAAATTCCATGGTGATACTTCCCATTGTGAAAGAGCCCATGGTGACAGCGCCCAGTTTGACAAGGCCCAAGGTGACACAGCTCACGGTGACCATGCCCATTGTGACAGTGCCGATGGTGAGAGTGCCAATAATGACAGTTCTCATGGTGAAACTGCCCATGGAGATATTGCCCATGGTGATAGTGCTCATGGTGACAACCCCACGGTGACAGTGACAATGGTGATAGTCCCCGTGGTGACAGTTCTTACGTTGAATGTGACCATGGTGACAGTTCTCATGGTGACAGTGCCTATGGTGAAAATTCTCATAGTGGCACTGCTCATGGTGACAGTGCCCATGGTGATATTACCCATGGTGACGGTACTCATGGTAAAAGTGCCCATGGTGACACTGCACATGGTGGCAGTGCAAAATGTTGACAGTGCCCATGGTGATATTGCTCATGGTGACATTGCTTATGGTGATAGTCCTTCCAGTAATAGTGTGTATGGTGAAACTGCACACAGTGACAGTGCTTATGGTGACAGTGCCCTTGGTGGCTGTTCCCATGGGCACAGTACCGATGGTGACACTGTGCATTGTTACAGTTCCCATGGTAATCGTGCTCACGGTGATAGTGCACGTCCTGACAGTGCCCATGGTGGTAGTTCACCTGGTGACAGTGCTAAATAGTGACAGTGCACATGCTGACAGTGCCCATGAGACAGTGCACACGGTGATAATAGGCATTGTAACAGTGTTCATGGTGACAGAGCCCAAGGTGGCAGTAGCCATGGTGACAGTGCCCACAATGACAGTGCCCAAAGTGACAGTGCCGACAGTAACAGTTCCCATGGTGGCACATCTCATGGTGACGGTGCCCATGGGGACAGTTAGCATGGTGAGATTTCTCACGGTTATAGTGCCCGTTGTGACAGTGCTCTCAGTGAGAAGGCCCATGGTGCCAGTGCCCATATAGACATTCTGCTCGGTAACATTTCTCACGGCGAAAGTGCCTATGGTGATATTACCAATGGTGACACTGCACATGGTGGCTGTGCAAGATGGTAAGAGTGCCCATGGTGACATTGTTCATGGTGACATTGCTTACAGTGATAATCCTTATGGTGACTGTGTGCATGGTAACAATGCACACAGTGACAATGTTCACTGTGACAGTGTTCACAGTGATAGCTCCCATGGTGAGAGTGTCCATGGTAACAGTGCCCATAGTCACAATTCTCATGGTGTAGTGCTCACAGTGACAGTGCCCATGGTGAAAATACCCAGGGTGACAGTACTCATGGTGACCGTGTTCATGGTGACAGTGCGCATGGTGACACTGCCCACCATGACAGTGCTCTTGTTGACAGTGCTCAAGGTGATAGTGCCAATGTTGGAAGTGCTCATCGTGAAAGTGCCCACGGTGACAGTTCTTATGGTGAGAGTGGTCACAGTGGCACTGCTCATGGTGAAAGTGCCCAAGGTGACAGAGCTCACGGTGACAGTGCCCTTAGTTATAGTGTCCATGGTGACAGTACTAACAGTGAAATTTACCATGGGGACACTACCCATAGTAACAGTGCACATGGTCAGAACCCTCACAGTGATAGTGCTCACAGTGACAGTGCCCTTGGTGATAGTGACCACGGTGACCTTTATAATGTTGATAGAGCCCATGATGACAGTGCTTATTGTGACAGTCCACATTGTGCCACTGCCCAAGGTGACAGTGCTCATGGTGACAGTGCCCAAAGTCACAATACCCATGGTGACAGTGCCGATGCTGACAGTTCTCCTGGTGATAGTGCCCATGGTGACAGTGCACATGGTGATACTGAGAATGGTGACAGTGATAACGGTGACAGTGGTCATGGTTGCAGTACCCATGGTGATAGTTCTGAAACTGACAGTGCCCTTGGTGATAGTGCCCATGGTGAGTGTGCTCACATTAATAGTGCCGTGGTGGCAGTTCCCATTGTGAAAGTGCTCATGATGACAGTGCCCATGTTGGTAGTTCCCATGGTGACAGTGCTCACGGTGATAGTGACCATGGTAACAGTGCACATGGTGGCTGTGCCCTTGGTGAAAGTGCCCATGATGAGAGTGCTCATGGTGACAGTGCTCATAATAGCAGTGCCCAAGGTGCCAGTGCTCGTGGTGACAGTGTTAATGGTGACAGTGTTCTTGGTGGCAGTTCGTATGGGGACAATACCGATGATGACACTGTGCATTGTTACAGTGCCCATGGTATTTGTGCTCATGGTGACAGTGCAAATCGTGATAGTGCCCATGGTGGTAGTTCACCTGGTGACAGTGCTAAATAGTGACAGTGCACATTCTGACAGTGCTCATGGTGATAGTGCCCATGGTGAGAGAGCACACGGTGATAATTTGCATTGTTACAGTGTTCATGGTGAGAGAGCCCAAGGTGGCAATGGCCATGGTGACACTGCCCACAATGACAGTGCCCATGGGGACAGTGCCAACAGTGACAATGCCCATGGTGACCCTTCTCACAGTAAGAGTCCCCATGGGGACAGTTAGCATGTTGAGATTTCTCTCGGTGATAGTTCCCATTGTGACAGTGCTCACAGTGACAATGCCCATGGTGCCAGTGCCCATAGAGATATTTTGCACGGTCACATTTCTCACGGTGAAAGTGCCTATGGTGATATTACCCATGGTGACACTGCACATGCTGGCAGTGCAAAATGGTGACAGTGCCCATGGTGACATTCCTCATGGTGACTCTGCTTACAGTGATAGTCCTCATGGTGACAGTGCGCATGGTGACACTGCACACAGTGATAGTGTTCATGGTTACAGTGTTCACGGTGATAGTTCCCATGGTGAGAGTGTCCAGGGTGACAGTGCCCATAGTCACAATTCTCATGGTGTAGTGTTCACAGTGACAGTGCCCATGGTGTAAATACACAGGGTGACAGTGCTCATGGTGATAGTGCCCATGGTGACAGTGCCCATGTTCACAATTCTCACAGTGATAATGCCTATGATGAGAGTACTTAGGGTGACAATGACCATGGTGACAGTGCCCATGGTGTCATGCCCCTGGTGACACTGCTCATGGTGACAGTGCTCATGTTGGCAGTGCCATAAATAGCAGTGCTCTGTGTGGCAGTGCTCATGCTGACCGTTCTCATTGTGACAGTGTCCATGTTTACAGTGATTATGGTGATAGATGTCACGGTGTCAGTACCCCCGTGGACAGTTCCCATGCTGACAAAGCCCATGGTGATATATCCCAATGTGACAGTGCCCAGGGTGACAGTGCCCATGATGACAGTACCCAGTGTGAGAAAGCCCATGATGACAGTTCTCACAGTGAATGTGCCCGTGGTGAATATTGCCGATGATGAGAGTGCCAATAGTGACAGTGCTCATGGTGAAACTGCCCATGGAGACAATGCCCATGGTGATAGTGCTCATTGTGAGAACCCAACAGTGACAGTGCCAATTGTGATAGTCCCCGTGGTGACAGTTCTTACATTGAATGTGACCATGGTGATATTGCTCATGGTGACAGTGCTCATGGTGACAGTGCTCAAGGTTATGGTCTCCATGTTGACAGTGCCCATGGTGACATTTCTCATGGTGACTGTGCCTATGGTGAAAATTCTCATAGTGACAGTGCTCATGGTGACTGTGCCCATGGTGATATTACCCATGGTGACAGTACTCATGGTAAAAGTGCCCATGGTCACACTGCACATAGTGGCAGTGCAAAATGGTGACAGTGCCCATGGGGATATTGCTCATGGTAACATTGCTTACGGTGATAGTGTGTATGGTGAAACTGCACACAGTGACACTGCTCATGTTGACAGTGTTCACGGCGATAGTGCCGATGGTGAATTTGCCCATGGTGACAGTGCCCATAGTCACAATTCTCACGGTGTAGTGCTCACAGTGACACTGTCCATGGTGACAATACACAGGGTGACAGTATACATGGTGACATTGCTCATGGTGAGAGTGCCCATGTTCACAACTCTCACAGTGATAGTGCCCAGGGTGACAGAGCTCATGGTAAAATTGTTCACGGTGACAGTGCCCATGGTGACAGTACCTAAGGTGACAATTCCCAAGGTGAGAGTTCTCATGCTGACAGTGCCCATGGTGACAATACCCAGGGTGTCCTGCCCATGGTGAGAGTGATCATGGTGACACTGCTCATGTGGACAGTGCCATTAGTGACAGTGCTAATTGGGGCAGTGCTCATGGTGAACATGCTCATGTTGACTGGGCCAAGATTACAGTGCTTATGGTGATAGATGTTACGGTGGTCATGCCCACGGTGACAGTGTCCACGCTGACAAAGCCCATGGTGATATTTCCCATTGTGACAGTGCCCATGGTGACAGAGACCACGATCACACTGCCCATGGTGAGAGTGCTAATGGAGACTGTGCCCATGGTGACAGTGCCCAGTGTGACAATGCTCATTGTGACAGTGCTCACGGTGACCATGCCGATGCTGACAGTGCCGATGGTGTTAGAGCCAATAGTGTGAGTGCTTACGGTGAAACTACCCATGGAGACTCTGCCGATGGTAATAGTGCTCATCGTGACAACTCCTCAGAGGCAGTGTCAATGGTGAGTCCCCGTGGAGACAGTTCTCATGGTGAAAGTGACCCTGTTGAAATTGCTAATGGTGGCAGGGCACATGGTGAGACTACCAATGGTGACACTGCCCATGGTGACAGTGCACATGGTCATGGTGCATCTCGTGGCAGTGCAAAATAGTGACAGTACCCATGGTGAGATTTCTCAAGGTGATAGTGCCCATGGAGAGAGTGCCCATGGTTACAGTACTCATGGTGACAGTGCCCACAATGACAGTGCCCTTGGTGACAGTGCACACCGTGAGATTGCCCATGGTGGCTGTGCCCATGGTGACAGTTCTTATCATGAGAGTGCTCACGGTAGCAGTGTTCATGGTAATAGTGCTCACGGTGGCAGTGCCCACAATGAGAGTGCCAATGGTTACAAAACTGACTGGGACAGTGCCCATGATGACTTTTCTCTCTGTGACAGTGCCCTTGGGGACAGTTAGCATGGTGAGATTTCTCACGGTGATAGTGCCCATTGTTTCAGTGCTCATAGTGACAAGACCCATGGCGCCAGTGCCCATCATGCCATTTCTCACGGTGATAGTTCTCACGGTGACAGTGTTGATGGTGATATTACCCATGGTGACAGTACTCAGTGATAACATGCTCATGGTGACAGTGCCTAAGGTGATAGTGCACATGGTGGCAGTGCAAAATGGTGAGAGTGCCCATGCTGATATTGCTTAATGTGATAGTCCTTGCTGTGATAGTGCGCATGGTGACACTGCCCACTGTGACAGTGCTCTTGTTGACAGTGCTCACGGTGATAGTGCCAATGTTGGAAGTGCCCATCGTTAAAGTTCCCATGGTGACAGTTCTTATGGTGAGAGTGGTCGGAGTGGCAGTGCTCATGGTGAAAGTGCCCATAGTGACAGAGCTCACAGTGACAGTGCCCATAGTTATAGTGTCCATGGTGACAGTACTAACAGTGAAATTGTCCATGGGGTCACTGCCCATGGTGACAGTGCCCATGGTCACAACCATCACGGTGATAGTGCTCACGGTGACAGTGCCCATGGTGACAGTTACCACGGTGTAAATTCTAATGGTGATACTGCCGATGATGACAGTGCTCATGGTGACAGTCCACACTGTGCCAGTGCCCAACGTGACAGTGCTCACGGTGACAGTGCCCAAAGTCACAATACCCATGGTGACAGTGCCCAGGCTGACAGTTCTCATGGTGATAGTGCCCATGGTGACAGTGCCCGTGGTGATAATGAGAATTGTGACAGTGCTTATGGTGACAGTGGTCATGGTTGCAGTACCCATGGAGATAGTGCTGAAACTGACAGTGCCCTTGGTGATAGTGCCCATAGTGAGCGTGCTCAAATTAATAGTGCCCATGGTGGCATTTCCCATTGTGAAAGTGCTCATGATGACAGTGCCCATGTTGGTAGTTCCCATGGTGACAGTGCTCCCGGTGATAGTGACCATGGTAACCTTGCCCATGGTGGCTGTGCCCTTGGTGACAGTGCCCAGGATGACAGTACTCATGGTGACAGTGCTTACGGTGATAGTGCCCATGGTGACAATGCACATGGTGGTAGTGCACATGATGGCAGTGAAAAATGGTGACAGTGCCCATGCTGACAGTTCTCATGGTGACAGTGCATACAGTGACAACCCATACTGACATTGCTCATGGTAGCAGTACCCGTGGTGTTAGTGCACATAGTGATAGTGCCTATGTTGGCAGTGCCCATGGTGACATTGCCCACGGGAAATATGTCCATGATGACACACCCATGGTGCCATTGCCTACGGTGACACTGGGCACAATGACAGTGCCCATGGTGCCAGTGCCGACAGTGACAGTGCCGATGGTGACACTTCTCACGTTGACAGTGCCCATGGGGACAGTTAGCATGGTGAGATTTCTCACAGTGATAGTGCCCATTGTGACAGTGCTCACAGTGACAATACCCATGGTGCCAGTTCCATGGAGACATTCTGCACGGTCACAGTTCTCACAGTGAAAGTGCCTATGTTGATATTACCCATGGTGACACTGCACATGGTGGCAGTGCAAAATGGTGACAGTTCCCCTGGTGATATTGCTCATGGTGACTTTGCTTATGGTGATAGTCCTTACAGTGACAGTGCACATGGTGACACTGCACACAGTGACAGTGTTCACGGTGACAGTGTTCATGGAGATAGTTCCTATGGTGAGAGTGTCCATGTTGACAGTGCCCATAGTCTCAATTCTCATGGTGCAGTGCTCACAGTGACATTGCCCATGGTGAAAATACCCAGGGTGACAATAGTCATGTTGACAGTGCTCATGGTGATAGTGCCCATGGTGACAGTGCCCATGTTCACAATTCTCACAGTGATAATGCCTATGGTGAGTGTACCTAGGGTGACAATGCCCATGTTGGCAGTGCCCATGGTGTCATGCCCATGGTGACAGTGCTCATGTTGACAGTGCCATAAATAACAGTGTTCATTGTACCAGTGCTCATGGTGACAATGCTCATGGTGATAGTGCTCATGTTTAGAGTGTTTATGGTGATAGATGTCACGGTTTCAATGCCACGGGGAGAGTGCCCATGCTGACAAAGCCCATGGTGATACTTCCCATTGTGAGAGTATCCACGGTGACAGTGCCCATGGTGACAGTGCTCCGTGTGACAAGGCCCATGGTGAAAGTGCTTACGGTGACAGTGTTCATGGTGACACTGTCCATGGAGACATTGCCCATGGTGATAGTGCTCATGGTGACAACCCCACTGTGACAATGCCCATGATGATAGTGCTCATGGTGAAAACCCCACAGTGACAGTGCCAATGGTGATAGTCCCCGTGGTAACAGTTCTTACATTGCATGTAATCATGGTGACATTTCTTATGGTGACAGTGCTCATGGTGACAGTGCTCAAGGTGATGGTCTCCATGTTGACAGTGCTCATGGTGAAAGTTCTCATGGTGACAGTGCCTATGGAGAAAATTCTCATAGTTACAGTGCGCACAGTGACAGTGCCCATGGTGATATTGCTCATGGTGACATTGCTTATAGTCCTTACGGTGATTATGTGTATGGTGAAACTGCACACAGTGACAGTGCTAATGGTGACAGTTTTCATGGCTATAGTGCCGATGGTGAATGTGCCACTGGTGACAGTGCCCATAGTCACAATTCTCATGGTGTAGTGCTCACGGTGACAGTGCCCATGGTGGCAATACATAGGGTGACAGTATTCATGGTGACATTGCTCATGGTGATAGTGTCCATGGTGAGAGTGCCCATGTTCACAACTCTCACGGTGATAGTTCCCATGGTGACAATACCCAGGGTAACAGAGCTGATGGTAAAAGTGTTCACGGTGACAGTGCCCATGGTGACAGTACCTAAGGTGACAATTCCCATGATGAGACTGCTCATGGTGACAGTGCCATGGTGACAATACCCAGGGTGTCCTGCCCATGGTGAGAGTGATCATGGGGACACTGCTCATGTGGACAGCGCCATAAGTGACAGTGCTCATTGTGGCAGTGCTCATAGTGACCGTGCTCATGGTGACAGTGCCCATGTTTACAGTGCTTATGGTGATAGATGTCAGGGTGGGTGTGCCCACCGTGACATTGCCCACGCTGACAAAGCCCATGGTGATATTTTCCATTGTGACAGTACCCACAGTGACAGAGCCCATTGTGACAGTGCCCAAGATCACAGTGCCCATGGTGAGACTGCTAATGGTGACTGTTCCCATGGTGACAGCACCCATTGTGACAACGCCCATTGAGACAGTGCTCATGGTGACCGTACCGATGTTGACAGTGCCAATGGTGATAATGCCAATAGTGAGGGTGCTCATGGTGAAACTGCCCATGGAGACACTGCCCATGGTGATAGTGCTCATCGTGACAACCACTCAGAGGCAGTGCCAATGGTGAGAGTCATGGTGATGACATTTCTCATGGTGAAATTCACCCTGTTGAAATTAATCATGGTGACAGTGCTCATGGTGACAGTGTTCAAGGTGATAGTCTCCATGTTGACAGTGCCCATGGTGACTGTTCTCATGGTGACAGTGCCTATGTTGATAATGCTCTTAGTGACAGTCCTCACTGTGACAGTGCCCATGGTAACAGTGACCATGGTGACTGTTCTCACCATGATAGTGCCCATGGTGACAGTGTTTATGGTGACAGTCCACATTGAGGATGTGCCCGTGGTGACAGTGCTCAGGGTGATAGTGCTCAAGGTGACAGTACTCACGTTGACAGTGCCCAAGGTGACAATACCCACAGTGACAGTAATCATGGTGAAAGTGCCCATGGTGGCAGTTCTCATAGTGTCAGTTCTTGTGACAGTGCTCTTGGTGACAGTGCTCATGGTGGCAGGATCCATGGTGAGACTACTAATGGTGACACTGCCCATGGTGACAGTGCACATGGTCATGGTGCATCTATTGGCAGTGAAAAATAGTGACAGTGCCCATGGTGATATTGCTCATAGTGATAGTGCCCATGGTGAGAGTGCCCATGGTTACAGTTCTCATGGTGACAGTGCCCATAGTGACAGTGCCCCTAGTGACAGTGCACACAGTGAGAGTGCCCATGGTGGCCGTGCCCATGGTGACAGATCTTATCGTGAGCAATGTCACCGTGCTAACTGTCCCCAAGGGCACTGTCACAGAGAGAAATGTCACCATGGGCACTGTCACAGTTTGTATTCTCCCCTTTGGCCCTCTCATTGTGGGCACTGCCACCGTGAGCACTATTACCATGAGCACTGCTACCGTGAGCACTATCATGATAAGAACTGTCACCATGGGCACAGCCAACATGGGCAATCTCAAGGTGTGCTGTGTCACCAGGGGCACTGTCACCATGGGCACTGTCAGAATGAGCACTGTAACCATGGACACTCTCACCATGGGCACTATCACCATGAGCAATATCACCATGGGCACTCTCACTATTTTGCACTGCCACCAGATGCACCATGACCATGTGCACTGTCACCATGGGCAGTGTCACCATCTGGAGTCTCACCATGGGCACTGCCACCAAGGGCACTGTCAAAAGAACTGTCACTATGAGAGCTGCCACCATGGGCACTTTCACCATGATTTCTGTCACCATGGGTATTGTCACCTTTGGCACTGTCAACGTGCATACTATCACCGTGAGAACTATCACCATGCACACTGTCACCACAGGCAGAGCCTCAATGCGGACTGTCATCATGAACACTGTCACCATGGGCACTATCATGGTGAGAATAGTCACCGTGGTCACTGTCACCATGGGCACTGTCACCGTGAGCACTGTCACTAGGAGCATAATCACCATAGGCACTGTCACCGTGAGAACAGTCACCATGGGCACTGTCAAAATGGAGACTATCACCTTGAGCACTGTCACCATGAGCACTGTCACCATGAGCAATTTCAACAGGATCAATTTCACCATGAGAACTGTCACCACGGGGACTCTCACCATTGGCACTGCCTCCGAGGGGTTGTCATGATGAGCACTATCACCATGGGCAGTGTCTCCATGGGCAGTGTCACCGTGAGCACTCTCACTATTGGCACTATCACCATTGGCACTGTCAGTATCGGCATGGTCACCGTGAGCACTGTCACAATGGGCATTGTCACACTGGGTGCTGTCACCATGGGCACAGTCACCGTTAGCACTCTCACCATGGGCACTGTGATCTTGGGCACTGTCACCATGGGCTCTGCCACTGTTGGCACTGTCACAATGGGATGTATCACCATGGGCTTTGTCCGCGTGGTAAAGGTCACCCTGGGCACTGCCACCATAACATCGATCAGCATAAGCACTGTAACCATGGGCACTGTCAGTATGAGCACGGTCACCATGAGCACTGTCATTTATGGCACTGTCCACATGAGCAGTGTCACCATGATCACTGTCACCATGGGCAGGACACCCTGGGTATTGTCACCATGGGCACTGTTACCATGAGCACTCTCACCATGGGAATTGTCACCTTAGGTACTGTCACCATGGGCACTGTCACCGTGAGCACATTTACCATGAGCTCTGTCAGCCTGGGTATTGTCACCATGGGAACTATCACTGTGAGAGTTGTGAACATGGGCACTCTCACCATGGGCACTATCACCATGAGCAATGGCACCATGAATACTGTCACACTGTGTAATGACACCATGAGCACTCTCACCGTGAGCACTACACCATGAGAACTGTGACTATGGGCACTGTCACCATGGGCACATTCACCATCGGCACTATCGCCATGAACACTGTCACCATGAGCACTCTCACTGTGTGCAGTTTCACCATACACACTGTCACTGTAAGGACTATCACCGTAAGCAATGTCATCATGATCAGTATCACCATGGGCAGTGTCACCATTTTGCACTGCCACCATGTGCAGTGTCACCATGGGCACTTTTACCATGAGTACTGTCACCATGGGTAATATCACCATGGGCACTGTTACCACGAGCACTGTCACTATGAGAATTTTCACCATAGGCTCTGTCACCATGAGAACTGTCACCATGGTCACATTCAACGTAAAAACTCTCACCACGGGGACTATCACCATTGGCACTATCACCGTGGGGTTGTCACCATGAGCACTATCACCATGGGCAATGTCTCCATGGGCAGTTTCACCATGAGCTCTGTAACTACTGGCACTCCCACCATCGGCACTGTCACCATGGGCACAGTCACCATGGGCCTTGTCACACTGGGCGCTGTCATCATGGGCACTGTCCCCGTGGGCACTCTTACAATGGGAAATATCACCATGGGCTTTGTCAGCATGGGCACTGTCCCTGTGGGCACTGACACTGTTACATCTATCACCATAAACACTGTAAACATGGGCACTGTAATCATGAGCACTGCCACCATGTGCAGTGTCACCATGGGTAATATCACCTTAGGCACTATCACCGTGAGAAATGTGACCGTGCGGAATTCTCTATGGGCACTAGCACCATGGGCATTGTCACTGTGAGCACTGTCACAATGGGCACTATCACGGTGAGAAATCTCATCATGCTAACTGTCCCCATGGGCACTGTCATCGTGAGATATATCACCATGGGCACTGTCACTGTTGGCACTGTCAGCATGGGCACTGTCATTGTGGGCACTGTCACCATGGCCACTGCCATCTTGGGCTCTGTCACCATGAACACTCTAACAATGCCCATTATCACCGTGCGCACTGTCACCATGGGCACTATCACCATGAGCACTGTCAGCATGTACACTGTCACTATTTAGCACTGTCACCATGTGAACTACCACCATGGGCACTGGCATTATGTGCACTATCACCATGAGCACGGTTACCATGGGCACTGTAACTATGCACAGTGTCACCATCAGTACTGTCCCGATGGGAACTGCCACCAAGAGCACTGTCACCACCTTGGGCACTGCTATTATGAACACTGTCACCATGAGAACTGTCGCTATGAGAACTGCCACCATGGGTATTTTCAACATGAGTACTGTCACCATGGGTATTGTCAACATTTTCACTGTCACCATGAGCACTATTACTGTGAGCACTATCACCGTGAGTACTCTCACTGTGGTCACTGTCACCATGAGTACTGTCACCATAGGCAATGGTGCCGTGGGCCCTGTCACTATGGGACCTGTCATCATGGGCAGTGTCACCATGGGCACTGCCACCATGGGCATTATCACTGTGAGCACTGTCACCATGTGTACTTCAACCATGAGAACTCTCACCGTGAGTACCGTCTGCATGGGTTTTCACCATGTGCACTCTCACAATGAGAACTGTCAACATGGGCAGTGTCACCATTTTTCACTGCCACCATGTGCACTGTTACCATGGTCACTATCACCGTGAGCACTGTCACCTTGGGAACTACCAACATGGGCAATATCATCATGAGCACTTTCACAATAAGAACTGCCACCATAGGAACTATCAACCTGCGGACTCTCACCATGGACACTATCACCATGGTCACCATCACCATGAGCACTGTCACTGTCGGCACTGTCACCATAAGCACTATTACTGTGAGCACTACCACCATGAGCATGCTCATCGTGGTCACTGTCACCATGGACAATGTCACCGTGAGCACTGTCACTATGGGTACTGGCACAATGCGGACTGTCACGATGAGCCCTGTCACCATGGACACTATCACCATGCGCACTCTCACCATGGTCACTGTTACCATCGCTAATGTCACTGTGAGCACTGTCACCCTAGGCAATGGTACCGTGGGCATTGTCACCATGGGCAATGTCATCATGGGTTTTGTCACCGTGGGCAGTGTCACCATGGGCACGGCCACCATGGGCTCTATCACTGTGAGCACTGTCACCACGGGTACTTCTACCATGAGCACTGTCAGCACGAGTGGTCACCGTGTGCACTGTCACCATGAGAAGTTTCAGCATTGGCACTTTCACCATTATTCGCTGCCACCATGTGCACTACCAACATGTGCACTGTCACCATGGGTATTGTGACTTTGAGCACTGTCACCATGAGCACTCTCACCTTGGACACTGGCACAATGTGGACTGTCACCATGAGCACTGTCATCATGGGCACTATCACCGTTAGAACTGTCACCACGGTCACTTTCACCATGTGCACTGTCACCGTGAGCACTTTCACCGTGATGCTTGTGACCACGGGCAGTGTCACCGTGAGCACTGTCACCTTGGGCACTGGCACAATGTGGACTGTCACCATGAGCACTGTCATCATGGGCACTATCACCATGAGGGTTGTGACCATGGGCACTGTCACCATGGGCACTGTCCCCATGAACAATTTCACTGTTAGTACTGCCACCATGGACACTATAACTATGGGCACTGTAACTGTGAGCTCGGTCACCATAAGAACTGTCACCATGGGCACTTTCACGATGGGCACTTCCAACATTGGCACTATCACCGTGAGCATTGTCAACGAGAGCAGTGTCACGGTGGGCAGTGTCACCATGCCCACTATCACCACAAGCACTATCACAGTAAGCAATGTCACCATGGGCACTGTCACCATTTGGCACTGCCAACTTAGGCACTGTCACCATGAGCACTTTATCACTGAGTACTGTCACCATGGGTAATATCACCATGGGCACTGTCACCGTGAGAACTATCACCATGAGCAATGCCATGATGGGCACTTGCGCCATGGGTCTTGTCACTATGAGCACTGAAACAATGTGCACTATCACTGTGAGAAATCTCACCATGCTAACTGTCCCCAAGGGCACTGTCACAGAGAGAAAAGTCACCATGGGCACTGTCACAGTCAGTTTTGTAACCATTGGCACTCTCATTGTGGGCACTGCCACCGTGAGCACTATTATATGAACACTGCTACCGTAAGCACTATCATGATAAGATCTGTCACCATGGGCACAGCCACCATGGGCACTCTCACGGTGTGCACTGTCACCAGGGGCACTGTCACCATGGGCACTGTCACCATGAGCACTGTAACCATGGGCACTCCCACCATGGGCACTATCACCATGAGCAATATCACCATGGGCACTGTTACTATTTTGCACTGCCACCAAATGCTCCATCACCATATGCTTTGTCACCATGGCCAGTGTCACCATCGGTAGTCTACCATGGACACTGCCACCATGAGCACTGTCACCATGAACACTGCCACCATGCACACTGTCACAAGATCTGTCTACTATGAGAACTGCCACCATGGGCACTTTCACCATGATTACTGTCACCGTGGCTATTGTCACCTTGGGCATTGTCAACGTGAGTATTATCACCGTGAGCACTATCACCCTGAGCACTGTCACCACGGGCACAGCCTCAGTGTGGTCTGTCACCACGAACACTGTCACCATGGGCACTATCACGGTGAGAACTGTCACCTTGGTCACTGTCACTAAGAGCATTATCACCATAGGCAATGTCACCATGAGAACAGTCACCATGAGTACTGTCAACATGGAGACCATCATCTTGGGCACTGTCACCATGAGCACTGTCACCATGAGCAATTTCAACAGGGTTACTTTCACCATAAGAACTGTCACCACGGGGACTCTCACCATTGGAACTGCCTCCAAGTGGTTGTCACGATGAGCACTATCACCATGGGCAGTGTTTCCATGGGCAGTTTCACCATGAGCACTCTCACTATTGGCACTATCTCCATCGACACTGTCAGCATTGGCACGGCCACCGTGAGCACTATCAAAATGGGCGTTGTCACACTGGGTGCTGTCACCATCAGCTCAATCACCGTTAGCACTCTCACCATGGGCACTGTGATCTTGGCCATGTCACCATGGGCTCTGTCACCATGGGCACTACCACAATGGGCAATCTCACCATGGGCTTTTTCAGCATGGGCACTGTCACCGTGGGCATGGCCACCGTGACTTCTATCACCATAAGCACTGTAACCATGGGCACTGTCACCATGAGCATGTTCACCATGAGCATTGCCGCAATGAGCACTGTCACTTAAGGCACTGTCCACATGAGCAGTGTCACCATGATCACTGACACCATGGACAGGACACCCTGGGTATTGTCACCATGGGTAATATCACCATGAGCACTCTCACCATGGGAATTGTCACCTTAGGTACTGTCACTATGGGCACTTTCACCGTGAGCACTTTTACCATGAGCTCTGTCACCCTGGGTATTGTCACCATGGGCCCTCTCACCCTGAGATTTGTGAACATCAGCACTATCACCATGAGCAATGTCACCATGAATACTGTCAACCTGTGTATTGTCACCGTGGCACTGTCACCGTGAGCACTACACCGTGAGAATTGTGACTATGGGCACTGTCACCATGGGCACATTCACCATAAGCACTATTGCCATGAACACTGTCACCATGAGCACTGTCACTGTGTGCAGTTTCAGCATACACACTATCACCATAAGGACTATCACCGTAAGCAATATCACCATGAGCAATATCACCATGGACACTGTCAACATTTTGAACTGCCACCATGTGCAGTGTCACCATGGGCACTTTTACCATGAGTACTGTCACCATGGGTAATATCACCATGGGCACTGTCACCGTGAGCACTGTCACTATGAGAATTTTCACCATAGGCACTGTCACCGTGAGAACTGTCACCATGGTCACATTCAACGTAAGAACTGTCAAAACGGGGACTTTCACCATTGGCACTGTCACCGTGGGGTTGTCACCATGAGCACTGTCACCAAGGGCAATGTCTCCATGGGCAGTTTCACCATGAGCTATGTCACTATTGGCACTCTCAGCATCGGCACTGTCACCATGGGCACGGTCACTGAGAGGACTGTCACCACGGGCCTTGTCATACTGGGCACTGTTACCATGGGCACAGTCACCATGGTCACAGTCATCATTAGCACTCTCCACATGGGCACTGTGATCTTGGGTACTGTCACCATGGGCTCTGTCACCGTGGGCACTGTCACAATGGGAAGTATCACCATGGGCCTTGTCAGCATGGGCACTGTCACCATGGGCACTGTCATCGTGTGCACGGCCACCGTGACATCTATCACCATAATCACTGTCACCATGAGCAAGTTCACCATGAGCACTGCCACAATGAGCTCTGTCACTTATGGCACTGTCCACATGAGCAGTGTCACCATGATCTCTGTCACCATGGGCAGCACACCCTGCGTATTGTCACCATGGGCACTTTTACCATGAGAACTCTCATCATGGGAATTGTCACCTTAGATACTGTCACCGTGAGCACTTTTACCATGAGCTCTGTCACCCTGGGTATTGTCACCATGGGCACTATCACTGTGAGAGTTGTGAACATGGGCACTCTCACCATGCGCAATGGCACCATGAATACTGTCACCCTGGGCACTGTGACTGTGAGCAGTACACCGTGAGAATTGTGACTGTGGGCACTGTCACCACGGGCACATCCACCATCGGCATTATCAACGTGAACACTGTCACCATGAGCACTGTCACTGTGTGCAGTGTCACCATGCGCACTCTCACCGTAAGAATTATCACCATAAGCAATGTCACCATTCGCACTGTCACCGTAAGAATTATCACCATAAGCAATGTCACCATAAGCAATATCACCATGGGCACTGTCACCATTTTGCACTGCCACCATGTGTAGTGTCACCATGGGCACTTTTACATGAGTAATGTCACCATGTGTAATATCACCATGTGCACGGTCACCATGAGCACTGTCGCTATGAGAATTTTCACCATAGGCACTGTCACTGTGAGAATTGTCAGCATGGTCACATTCAACATAATAACTGTCACCACGCTGACTATCACCATTAGCACTGTCACCTTGGGATTGTCACCATGAGCACTGCCACCATGAATAATATCACCCTGGGTACTTTCACCATGTGCACAGTCACTGTGAGCACTACACCATTAGAATTGGGACTATGGGCACTGTCACCATGGACACTCTCACCATGGGAAATATCTCTGTGAACACTGTCACAAATAACACTGGCTCTGTGTGCAGTGTCACCATGTGCACTGTCACCGTAAGAACTATCACCGTAAGCAAAGTCATCATGAGCAATGTCACCATGGGCACTGTCACCATTTTGCACTGCCACCATGTGCAGTGTCACCATTGGTAATATCACCATAGGCACTTTCACCATGAGAAATGTAACCGCGCAGAATGTCTCTATGGGCACTGGCACCATGGGCATTGTCACTGTGAGCACTGTCACAATGGGCACTATCACCGTGAGAAATCTCACCATGCTAACTGTCCCCATGGGCACTGTCACCGTGAGAAGTGTCACCATGGAACCTGTCACTGTTGGCACTGTCACCATGGGCATTGTCATTTTGGGCATCGTCACCATGGCCACTGCCACCTTGGGCTCTTTCACCATGAACACTGTAACAATGCCCATTATCACCATGTGCACCCTCACCATTACCACAGTCACTACCTTGGGCACTGCTATTATGAGCACTGTCACCATGAGAACTGTTGCTATGAGAACTACCACTATGGGTATTTTCAACATGAGTAGGGTCACCATGGGTATTGTCCTCATTTGCACTGTCACCATGAGCACTATTACCGTGAGCAATATCACCATGAGCACTCTCACTGTGGTCACTGTCTCCATGAGCACTGTCGCCATGGTGCTGGCACAATGCGGACAGGCACCATGCGCCCTGTCCCCATGGGCACTATCACTGTGAGCACTCTCACCATGGTTACTGACACAATGGGCACTGTTACCATGAGCACTGTCACAATAGGCAATGGTGCCGTGGGCACTGTCACCATGGGCACTGTCATCATAGGGAGTGTCACCATGGGCACTGTCACCATGAGCACTGCCACCATCGGCATTATCACTGTGGTCACTGTCACCATGGGTACTGCAACCATGAGAACTGTCACCGTGAGTACTGTCTGCATGGGTTGTCACCGTGTGCACTGTCACCATGAGAACTGTCAACATGGGCACTGTCACCATTTTTCACTGCCACCATGTGCAATATCACCATGGGCACTATCACCGTGAGAACTGTCACCATGAGTACTGTCATCATGGGCACTGTCACCAAGGGCACGGCCACCATGTGCACTGTTACCATGGTCACTATCACCGTGAGCACTGTCACCATGGGAACTACCAACATGGGCAATGTCATCATGAGCACTTTCACAATAGGAACTGCCACCGTGGGCACTATCAACGTGCGGACTCTCACCATGAACACTATCACCATGGGCACTGTCACCGTGAGCACTGTCACCATCGGCACTGTCACCATGAGCACTATTACTGTTAGTACTACCACCGTGAGCACTCTCACCATGGACACTGTCACCATGGGCTCTGTCACCGAGAGCACTGTCTCTATGGGTACTGGCACAATGCGGACTGTCACAATGAGCCCTGTCACCATGGACACTATCAAAATGAGCACTCTCTCCTTGGTCACTGTTACCATGGGTCCTGTCACTGTGAGCACTGTCACTATAGGCAATGGCACTGTGGGCACTGTCACCATGGGCATTGTCACCATGGGCAGTGTCAACATGGGCACTGCCACAATGGGCACTATCACTGTGAGCAGTGTCACCACGGGTACTGCTACCATGAGCACTGTCAACATGGGTTGTCACCATGTGCACGGTCATCATGAGAACTGTCAGCATGGCACTGTCACCATTTTTCATTGCCACCATGTGCACTACCACCATGTGCATTTTCACCATGGGCACTATCACCGTGAGCACTGTCACCATGAGTACTGTCATCATGGGCACTGTCACCAAGGGCACAGCTACCATGTGCACTCTTACCTTGGTCACTATCACTGTGAGCACTGTCACCATAGGAACTACCAACATGGACACTGTCATTATGAGCACTTTCACAATGGGACCTGCCACCATGGGCATAATTAACGTGAGCACACTCCCCATGGACACTATCACCAAGGGCACTGTCAGTTTCAGCACTATCACCATGGGTACTGCAACCATGACCACTGTCACCATAAGCACTGTCACCATTCTCAGTATCACCATGTGCAAAGTCACCATGAGAACCTTCACTGTGAGGGTTGTGAGATTGAGCACTGTCACCGTGAGTACTGTCACCTTGGGCATTGGCACAATGTGGACTGTCACCATGAGCACTGTCATCATGGGCCCTATCACTGGTAGAACTGTCACCAAGGTCACTGTCACCATGGGCAATATCTCCGTGAGCACTGTCTCTGTGAGAAGTGTCACCGTGGGCACTGTCACAGTGAGCACTGTCACCTTGGGCACTGGCACAATGTGGACTGTCACCATGAGCACTGTCATCATGGGCACTACCACTTTTAGAACTGTCACCATGGTCACTGTTACAATGGGCACTGTCACCATGAGCAGTGCTGCTCTGAGCACTCTCACCATAAGAATTGTCACCGTGGGCACATTCACCATGGGCCCTTTCAACATTGGCACTATCACCGTGAGCACTGTCACTGAGAGCACTGTCACGGTGGGCAGTGTCACCATATGCACTATCACCACACGGACTATACCATTAAGAAATGTCACCATGGGCACTGTCACCATTTTGCACTGCCACCATGTGCACTATCACCTTAGGCACTGTCACCATGAGCACTTTATCACTGCGTACTGTCACCATGGGTAAGAGCAGCATGCGCACTGTCAGAGTGAGAACTATCACCGTGAGCGATGCCATGATGTGCACTAGCGCCATGGGTCTTGACACTATGAGCACTGAAACAATGGGCACTATCACTGTGCGAAATTTCACTATGCTAACTGTCCCAAAGGAATTGTCAAAGGTAGAAATATCACCATGGGCTCTGTCACAGTCAGTATTCTCACCATGGGCACTCTCATTGTGGGCACTGCAACCGTGAGCACTATTACCATGAACACTGCTACCGTGAGCAGTATCATGATAAAAACTGTCACTATGGGCCCAGCCACCATAGGCAGTCTCACAGTGTGCACTGTCATCAGGGGCACGGTGACCATGGGCAGTGTCTCCATTAGCACTAACCATGGGCACTATCACGATGAGCAATATCACCATGGGCACTGTCACTATTTTGCACTGCCACCAGATGCACCATGACCATGTGCACTGTCACCATGGGCAGTGTCACCATCGGTAGTCTCACCATGGGCACTGCCACCATGAGCACTGTCACCAAGAGCACTGTTACCACGAGCACTGCCACCATGAGGACTGTCACAAGAACTGTCACTATGAGAACTGCCACCATCGGCACTTTCACAATGATTACTATCACAGTGGGTCTTGGAGCTTTGTGATGACAAGGGTCATGGAGCCTTGTGATGACAAGGCCGTGGAACATTGTGATGGCAGGGGTCATGGAGCATTGTTATGACAGGGGAAATGGAGCATTTTGATGACAATGGCATGGAGCATTGGTCTGAAAAATTTCATGGATTATTTTTATGAGGGTGGGCATGGAGCATTGTGATGACAAGGGCATGGAACACTGTGATACATGGGTCATGGAGTATCATAAGGACAAGGGCATGGAGCATTGTGAGGAGAAGGGCATCGAGCATTGTGATGACAAGCGTCATGGAGCTTTGTGATGACAAGGGCATGGAGCAATGTGATGAGAGGGTTCATGGAGCATTGTGATGACAATGGCATGGAGCCTTGTGATGCAAAGGGTCACAGAGCTTTGTGATGGCAACGGTCATGGAGCATTTTGATGACAAGGGCGTGGTGCATAATGATGAGAAGGGCAGGGAGCATTGCGATGACTGGTTCATGGAGCAATTTGATGAAAATCGTCATGGAACATTTTGATGACAGTGGTTATGGAACATTGTGATGTCAGGGGTCATGGAGCATTGTGATGAAAAGGGTCATGGAGCACTTTGATGACAGGGGTTATGGAACATTGTGATATCATGGGTCATGGAACATTGTAATGATAAGGGCATGTAGCATTGTGATGACACGGGACATGGAACATTGTGATGACAGGTGTGAGGGAGTACTGTGATGACTAGAGATGGAACATTGTGATATCAGTGGTGAGAGAGCATTTTGATGAGAACTGCATGGAGCATTGTGATGAGAATGCTTATGGAGCACTGTGATGACAAGGTTGTGGGCATTGTGATGACAGGTGCATGGCATATTATGATGACATGGGTCATGGAGCATTGTGCTGACAAGCGCATGGAGAATTGTGATGACAAAGGTCATGGAGCATTGTGCTGACAAAGGCATGGAGCATTGTGATGACAAGAGTCACAGAGCATTGTGGTGAAAAGTTCATGGAGCATTGTGGTGACAAAGGTAACAGAGCCTTGTGATGACGAGGGCATGGACCATTGTGATGACAAAGGTCATGAAGCATTGTGATGACTGCAATCGTGGAGCATTGTGATGACAGGGGTCATGGAGCATTGTGATGACAGGGGCATGGAGCTTTGGTCTGACAAATTTCATGGATTATTGTGATGACAGTGGGCATGACGCATTGTGATGACAAGAGCATGGAGCATTGTGATGACAAGGTCATGGAGTATTGTGAAGACAGGTGTCAGGGAGTATTGTGATGACACATGTCATGGTCTATTGTGATGACAATGGCATTGAGCCTTGTGATGCCAAGTGTCATGGAGGATTGTGATGACAAAGGTAATGGAGCATTGTGATGACAAGGGTTTGGAGCATTGTGATGACAAGGGTCATGGAGCATTGTGATGACGAGGGCATGGAGCATTGTGATGAAAAGGGCCATTGAGAATTTAGATGACAAGCTCATGAAGCATTGTGATGACAAACGCATGGAGCTTGATATGATAGGGGTCATGGAGCATTGTGATGAAAATTGTCATGGAGCATTCTGATGACATGCTTGTGGAGTATTGTGATGACAATGGCATGGAGCATTGTGATGAAAAGGGCATGGAGCATTGTGATGAAAAATGCATGGAGCCTTTTCATGACAGGTTCAAGGAGCATTCTGATGACAAGTGTCAGGGAGCATTGTGATGACAAGTGTATTGGGCATTGTGATGACAAAGGTCATGGAGCATTGTGATGACAAGGGCATGGAGTATTGTGATGACAGGCATCATGGAGCATTGTGATGACAAGTGTTATGGAACATTGTGGTCACAAGGGTTTGGAGCATTGTGATGACAGAGGTCATGGATCATTTTGATTTCAAGGAGCATGGAGCATGATGATGACAAGTGTGTGAAGCAATGTGATCCCAAGTTTCAGGGAGGATTGTGATGACAAGTGCATGGAGCATTGTGATGAGAAGGTCATGTAGCATTTTGCTGACAAAGGCATGGAGCATTCTGATGACAAGTGTCATGTTACACTGTGATGAAAATCGTCACAGAGCATTGTGATTACAGGGGTCCTAGAGCACTGGGATGACAAGGGCATGGATCCTTGTGATGACAAGGGTCATGGAGCATTTTGATGACAAGAGTCCCGGATCATTGTGTTGTCAGGGGACATGGAGCGTTGTGATGGCAGGTGTAATGGAGCATTGTGATGAGAAGGTCATGGAGCATTGGGCTGAAAATGTTCATGGAGTATTGTGATGACAGTGGTCATGGAGCATTCTGATGACAAGGGAAAGGAGCATTGTGATGAGAAGGCCATGGAGCTTTCTGATGACATGCGTCATGGAGCTTTGTGATGACAAGGGCATGGAGCATTGTGATTACAGGGGTCTTGGAGCATTGTGATGAAAAGGGCATGGATCATTGTGATGCAAAAGGCAAGGAGCCTTGTCATGACAGTGTTCAAGGAGCATGTTGATGACAAGTGTCAGGGAGCATTGTGATGACAAGTGTATTGAGCATTGTGAGGACAAATGTCATGGAGCATTGTGATGAGCAGACCATGGATAATTGTGATGAAGAGCGTCATGCGGCATTGTGATGACAAGTGTTATGGAACATTGTGATCACAAGGGTTTGGAGCACTGTGATGACAGAGGTCATGGATCATTTTGATTTCAAGGAGCATGGAGCATGATGATGACAAGTGTGTGAAGCAATGTGATCCCAAGTTTCAGGGAGGATTGTGATGACAAGTGCATGGAGCATTGTGATGAGAAGGTCATGTAGCATTTTGCTGACAAAGGCATGGAGCATTCTGATGACAAGTGTCATGTTACACTGTGATGAAAATCGTCACAGAGCATTGTGATTACAGGGGTCCTAGAGCACTGGGATGACAAGGGCATGGATCCTTGTGATGACAAGGGTCATGGAGCATTTTGATGACAAGAGTCCCGGATCATTGTGTTGTCAGGGGACATGGAGCGTTGTGATGGCAGGTGTAATGGAGCATTGTGATGAGAAGGTCATGGAGCATTGGGCTGAAAATGTTCATGGAGTATTGTGATGACAGTGGTCATGGAGCATTCTGATGACAAGGGAAAGGAGCATTGTGATGAGAAGGCCATGGAGCTTTCTGATGACATGCGTCATGGAGCTTTGTGATGACAAGGGCATGGAGCATTGTGATTACAGGGGTCTTGGAGCATTGTGATGAAAAGGGCATGGATCATTGTGATGCAAAAGGCAAGGAGCCTTGTCATGACAGTGTTCAAGGAGCATGTTGATGACAAGTGTCAGGGAGCATTGTGATGACAAGTGTATTGAGCATTGTGAGGACAAATGTCATGGAGCATTGTGATGAGCAGACCATGGATAATTGTGATGAAGAGCGTCATGCGGCATTGTGATGACAAGTGTTATGGAACATTGTGATCACAAGGGTTTGGAGCACTGTGATGACAGAGGTCATGGAGCATTTTGATTTCATTGTGATGACAATAGCATGAAGCATTATGATGATGGGCATGGAGCATTTTTATGACAGGGGTAATGGAGCATTGTGATGACATGGGCATGGACCATTGGTCTGAAAATTTTCATGGATTATTGTGATGAGAGTGGGCATGGAGCATTGTGATGACAAGGGCACGGAACACTGTTATACATGGGTCCTGGAGGATTGTAATGAAAAGGTCATGGAGCATTGTGAATAGAAGGGCATCGAGCATTGTGATGACAAGTGTCATGGAGCTTTGTGATGACAAGGGCATGCAGCAATGTGATGAGAGGGTTCATGGAGCATTGTGATGACAAGGGCATGGAGCATTGTGATGACAAGGTCATAGAATATTGTGAAGACAGGTGTCAGGGAGCATTGTGATGACATATGTCATGGTCCATTGTGATGACAATGGCATGGAGCATTGTGATGCCAAGTGTCATGGAGGATTGTGATGACAAAGGTAATGAAGCATTGTGATGACAAGGGCAAGGAGCATTGGGATGACAAGGGCCTTTTAGAATTTTGATGACCAGGTCGTCTACCATTGTGATGACAAGCGCATGGAGCTTGCAATGACAGGGGTCATGTAACATTGCGATGACAATTGCATGTAGAATTATGATGACAAGAGCATGTATCATTGTGATGAGAAGTGTCAAGGATCATTGTGATGACAAGGGCATGGAGCATTGTGATGACAAGGCCCATTGAGAATTTTGAAGAGAAGGTCGTGAAGCATTGTGAAGACAAGCACATGGAGCTTGCTATGACAGGGTTCATGGAGCATTGTGATGACAAGTGTATGGAGAATTGTGATGACAGGAGCATGTAACATTGTGATGAGAAGTGTCATGGAGCATTGTGATGAAAAGGACGTGGAGAATAGTGATGACATGCTACATGGAGCCTTGTGATGACCAGGGCAAGGAGCATTGTGATGGCAAGACCGAGGAGCATGGTGATGAGAAGACCATGGATAATTGTGATGACAAGCGTCATGGAGCACTGTAATGACAAGGGGCATGGAGCATTGTGATGACTGGTGTCATGGAGCATTGTGATGACAGGTGGCATGGAGTATTGTGATGACAAGGGTCATGAAGCATTCTGATGACAAGCTTGTGGAGTATTGTGATGACAATGGCATGGATCATTGTGATGAAAAAGGCATGGAGCCTTTTCATGACAGTGTTCAAGGACCATTCTGACGACAAGTGTCAGGGAGCATTGTGATGACAAGTGTATTAAGCATTGTGATGACAAAGGTCATGGAGCATTGTGATGACAAGGGCATGGAGTATTGTGATGACACGCATCATGGAGCATTGTGATGACAAGTGTTATGGAACATTGTGATCACAAGGGTTTGGAGCATTGTGATGACAGAGGTCATGGATCATTTTGATTTCAAGGAGCAAGGAGCATTGTGATGACAAGGGCATGAAGCAATGTGATCCCAAGGTTCATGGAGGATTGTGATGACAATGGTAATGGAGTATTGTGATGACAAGCGCATGGAGCATTTTGATGACAAGGTCATGTAACATTTTCCTGACAAAGGCATGGAGCATTGTGATGACAAGGGTCGTGTAGCACTGTGATGGCAAGCGTCACGGAGCATTGTGATTACAGGGGTCATGGAGAATTGGGATGACAAGGGCATGGATCATTGTTATGACAAAGGTCATGGAGCATTTTGATGACAAGAGTCCCGGATCATTGTGTTGTCAGGGGTCATGGAGCGTTGTGATGACAGTGGTCATAGTGCATTGTGATGACAGGGGTCATGGAGCATTGTGATGGGAAGGTCATGGAGCATTGGGCAGAAAATATTCATGGAGTATTGTGATGACAAGGTCCTGGTGCATTGTGATGAGAAGACCATGGAGCCTTGTGATGACAAGTCTCATGGAGCATTCTGATGAAAAGGTGCATGGAGCACTGTGATTACAGGGGTCTTGGAGCATTGTGATGAACAGGGCATGGAGCATTGTGATGAGAAGGCCACGGAGCATTCTGATGACATGTGCCATGGAGCTTTCTGATGAGAAGGGCATGGAGCATTGTGATTACAGGGGTCTTGGAGCATTGTGAAGAAAAGGGCATGGATCATTGTGATGAGAAAGGCATAGAGCCTTGTCATGACAGGCTTCAAGGAGCATACTGACGACATGTGTCAGGGAGCATTGTGATGACAAAGTCATGGAGCATTGTGATGAGAAGACTATGTATAATTGTGATGAAGAGCATCATGGGGCATTGTGATGACAATTGTTATGGAACATTGTGATCACAAGGGTTTGGAGCATTGTGATGACAGAAGTCACGGAGCATTTGATTTCATTGTGATGACAATAGCATGAAGCATTATGATGATGGGCATGGTGCATAGTGATGACAGGGTTCATGGAGCATTGAGATGAAAAGGGGCATGGAGCATTGTGATTACAGGGTTCTTGGAGCATTGTGATGACAAGGGCATGGAGCACTGTGATGAGAAGGCCATGGAGCATTCTGATGACATGTGTCATGTAGCTTTGTGATGACAAGGGCATGGAGCATTGTGACTACAGGGGTCTTGGAGCATTGTGTTGACAAGGGTCAAGGTGCCTTATGATGACAAGGCCGTGGAACATTGTGATGGCAGGGGTCATGGAGCATTTTTATGACAGGGGTAATGGAGCATTGTGATGACATGGCATGGAACACTGTGATACATGTGTCATGGAGGATTGTAATGACAAGGGCCTGGAGCATTGTGATAAGAAGGTCATCGAGCATTGTGATGACAAGCGTCATGGAGCTTTGTGATGACAAGGGCATGGAGCAATGTGATGAGAGGGTTCATGGAGCATTGTGAGGACAATGGCATGGAGCATTGTGATGCGAATGGTCATGGAGCATTGTGATGACAAAGGTCATGGAGCATTTTGATGACAAGGGCGTGGTGCATTGTGATGAGAAGGGCAGGGAGAATTGTGATGGCAGGGTCATGGAGCAATTTGATGAAAAGGGTCATGGAACGTTTTGATGACAGGGATTATGGAACATTGTGATGTCAGGGGTCATGGAGCATTGTGATGAAAAGTGTCACGGAGCGTTTAGATGACCGGGGTTATGGAACAATGTGTTGTCAGCGGTCATGGAGCATGGTGATAACAAGGGCATGGAGCATTTGGCAGAAAATATTCATGGAGTATTGTGATGAGAGGGATCATGGAGCATTTTGATGACAAGGGAATGGAGTATTGTGATGACAAGCGCATGGAGATTTTGATGACAAGGTCATGTAACATTTTCCTGACAAAGGCATGGAGCATTGTGATGACAAGGGTCGTGTAGCACTGTGATGGCAAGCGTCACGGAGCATTGTGATTACAGGGGTCATGGAGAATTGGGATGACAAGGGCATGGATCATTGTTATGACAAAGGTCATGGAGCATTTTGATGACAAGAGTCCCGGATCATTGTGTTGTCAGGGGTCATGGAGCGTTGTGATGACAGTGGTCATAGTGCATTGTGATGACAGGGGTCATGGAGCATTGTGATGGGAAGGTCATGGAGCATTGGGCAGAAAATATTCATGGAGTATTGTGATGACAAGGTCCTGGTGCATTGTGATGAGAAGACCATGGAGCCTTGTGATGACAAGTCTCATGGAGCATTCTGATGAAAAGGTGCATGGAGCACTGTGATTACAGGGGTCTTGGAGCATTGTGATGAACAGGGCATGGAGCATTGTGATGAGAAGGCCACGGAGCATTCTGATGACATGTGCCATGGAGCTTTCTGATGACAAGGGCATGGAGCATTGTGATTACAGGGGTCTTGGAGCATTGTGAAGAAAAGGGCATGGATCATTGTGATGAGAAAGGCATAGAGCCTTGTCATGACAGGCTTCAAGGAGCATACTGACGACATGTGTCAGGGAGCATTGTGATGACAAAGTCATGGAGCATTGTGATGAGAAGACTATGTATAATTGTGATGAAGAGCATCATGGGGCATTGTGATGACAATTGTTATGGAACATTGTGATCACAAGGGTTTGGAGCATTGTGATGACAGAAGTCACGGAGCATTTGATTTCATTGTGATGACAATAGCATGAAGCATTATGATGATGGGCATGGTGCATAGTGATGACAGGGTTCATGGAGCATTGAGATGAAAAGGGGCATGGAGCATTGTGATTACAGGGTTCTTGGAGCATTGTGATGACAAGGGCATGGAGCACTGTGATGAGAAGGCCATGGAGCATTCTGATGACATGTGTCATGTAGCTTTGTGATGACAAGGGCATGGAGCATTGTGACTACAGGGGTCTTGGAGCATTGTGTTGACAAGGGTCAAGGTGCCTTATGATGACAAGGCCGTGGAACATTGTGATGGCAGGGGTCATGGAGCATTTTTATGACAGGGGTAATGGAGCATTGTGATGACATGGCATGGAACACTGTGATACATGTGTCATGGAGGATTGTAATGACAAGGGCCTGGAGCATTGTGATAAGAAGGTCATCGAGCATTGTGATGACAAGCGTCATGGAGCTTTGTGATGACAAGGGCATGGAGCAATGTGATGAGAGGGTTCATGGAGCATTGTGAGGACAATGGCATGGAGCATTGTGATGCGAATGGTCATGGAGCATTGTGATGACAAAGGTCATGGAGCATTTTGATGACAAGGGCGTGGTGCATTGTGATGAGAAGGGCAGGGAGAATTGTGATGGCAGGGTCATGGAGCAATTTGATGAAAAGGGTCATGGAACGTTTTGATGACAGGGATTATGGAACATTGTGATGTCAGGGGTCATGGAGCATTGTGATGAAAAGTGTCACGGAGCGTTTAGATGACCGGGGTTATGGAACAATGTGTTGTCAGCGGTCATGGAGCATGGTGATAACAAGGGCATGGAGCATTTGGCAGAAAATATTCATGGAGTATTGTGATGAGAGGGATCATGGAGCATTTTGATGACAAGGGAATGGAGTATTGTGATGACAAGTCCCTGGAGCATTGTGATGAGAAGGCCATGGACCATTGTGATGACAAATGTCATGGAGCATTGTGATGACTTGAGTCATAGAGCATTGTGATGACAAGTTTCATGCAGCATTCTGATGAACAGGGCCATAGAGCATTGTGATTTCAGGGGTCTTGGAGCATTGTGATGACAAGGGCATGGAGAACTGTGATGAGAATGCCATGGAGCATTCTGATGACATGTGTCATGGAGCTTTGTGATGACAAGGGTATGGAGCATTGTGACTACAGGGATCTGGGAGCATTGTGATTATAAGGGCATGTAGCATTGTGATGACAGGTGTGATGGAACATTGTGATGACAGGGGTGAGGGAGTATTGTGATAACTATTATGGAACATTGTGATATTAGTGGTGAGAGAGCATTTTGATGAGAAGTGCGTGGAGCACTGTGATGACAAGGTTTATGGAGCATTGTGAGGACAAGGTTGGGGAGCATTGTGATGCCAAGTTCATGGTGCATTGTGATGACATGGGTCATGGAACATTGTGCTGACAAGCGTATGGAGCATGGTGGTGACAAGTGTCATGGAGCATTGTGCTGACAAAGGCATGGAGCATTGTGATGACAGAGGTTATGGAGCATTGTGATTTCAAGGAACATGGAACATTGTGATGACAAGTGTATGGTGCAATGTGATCCTAAGGTTCATGAAGATTGTGATGCCAATGGTAATGGAGGATTGTGATCACAAGCGCATGGAGAATTGTGATGGCAAGGTCATGTAACATTTTTCTGACAAAGGCATGTAGCATTGTGATAACAATGGTCATGGAGCATTGTGATGATAAGTGCATGGAGCCTTGTGATGACAAGGGTCATGGAGCACTGTGATGACAAGGGTCAGAGTGCATTGTGATTACAGGGGTCATAGAGCATTGGGATGACAAGGGCAAGGATTATTGTGATGACAAGGGTCATGGAGCATTTTGATGACAAGAGTCCCAGAGCATTGTGTTGTCAGGGGTCATGGAGCATTGTGATGACAAGGACATGGAGTATTGTGATGACAGGCATCATGGAGCATTGTGATGACAAGTGTATGGAGCAATGTGATCCCAAGGTTCATGGAGGAATGTGATGACAAGCGCATGGAGCATTGTGATGACAAGGGCACGGAACATTGTGATCCATGGGTCATGGATCACTGTAATGACAGGGCATGGAGCATTGCGATGAGAAGGGCATGGAGTATTGTGATGACAAGCGTCATGGAGCTATGTGATGACAATGGCATGGAGCAATGTGATGAGAGGGGTCATGGAGCATTGTTATGAAAATGGCATGGAGCATTTTGATGAAAAGGGCATGGATCATTGTGATGAAAAAGGCATGGAACCTATTCATGACCGGGTTCAAGGAGCAATCTGACGACAAGTGTCAGGGAGCATTGTGATGACAAGTGTATTGAGCATAGTGATGACAAAGGTCATGGAGCATTGTGATGACAAGGGCATGGACTATTGTGATGACAGGCATCATGGAGCGTTGTGATGACAAGTGTTATGGAACATTGTGATCACAAGGGTTTGGAGCATTGTGATGACAGAGGTCATGGATCATTTTGATTTCAAGGAGCATGGAGCATTGTGATGACAAGGGCATGAAGCAATGTGATCCCAAGGTTCATGGCGGATTGTGATGACAATGGTAATGGAGTATTGTGATGACAAGTGCATGGAGCATTGTGATGACAAGGTCATGTGGCATTTTGCTGACAAAGGCATGGAGAATTGTGATGACAAGGGTCATGGAGCACTGTGATGACAAGCGTCATGGAGCACTGTGATTACAGGGATCATGGAGCATTGGGATGACAAGGGCATGTATCATTGGGATGACAAGTGTCATGGAACATTTTGATGACAAGAATCCCGGATCATTGTGTTGTCAGGGGTCATGGAGCGTTGTGCCGACAGTGGTCATGTAGCATTGTGATGACAGGGCTCATGGAGCATTGTAATGAGCAGGTCATGGAGCATTGGGCTGAAAATATTCATGGAGTATTGTGATGACAGGGGTCATGGAGCACTGAGATGACAAGGGAATGGAGCATTGTGATGACAAGGTCCTGGAGCATTGCGATGAGAAGACCATGGAGCCTTGTGATGACAAGTCTCATGGAGCATTCTGATGAAAAGGGGCATCGAGCATTGTGATTACAGGGGTCTTGGAGCATTGTGGTGAAAAGGGCATGGAGCACTGTGATGAGAAAGCCATGGATCATTCGGATGACATGCGTCTTGGAGCTTTGTGATAACAACGACATGGATCATTGTGATGTCAAGGGCATGGAGCATTGTGATGAGATGGCCACGGAGCATTCTGATGACATGCGTCATGGAACATTGTGATGACAAGGGCATGGAGAATTGTGATTACAGGAGTCTTGGAGAATTGTGATGAAAAGGGCATGGATCCTTGTGATGAAAAAGGCATGGAGCCTTGTCATGACAGGGTTCAAGGAGCATACAGGACGGCTAGTGTCAGGGAGCATTGTGATGACAAGTGTATGGAGCATTGTGACGACAAAGGTCATGGAGCATTGTGATGAGAAGACCATGGATAATTGTGATGACGAGCGACATGGTGCGTTGTGATGACAAGTGTTATGGAACATTGTGATCACAAGGGTTTGGAATATTGTGATGACAGAGGTCATGGAGCATTTTGATTTCATTGTGATGACAATTGCATGAAGCATTATGATGATGGGCATGGTGCATTGTGATGACAGGGTTCATGGAGCATTGAGATGAAAAGGGGCATGGAGCATTGTGATTACAGGGGTCTTGGAGCATTGTGATGAAAAAGGCATGGAGCATTGTGATGAGAAGTCCATGGAGCATTCTGATGACATGCGTCATGGAGCTTTGTGATGACAAGGGAATGGAGCATTGTGATTTCAAGGATCTTGGAGCATTGTGATGACAAGTGTCATAGAGCCAGGTGATGACAAGGCCGTGGAACATTGTGATGGCAGGAGTCATGGAGCATTGTTATGACAGGGGTAATGGAGCATTGTGATGACAAGGGCATGGAGCATTGGTCTGAAACTTTTCATGGATTATTATGATGAGAGTGGGCATGGAGCATTGTGATGACAAGGGCACGGAACACTGTGATACATGGGTCATGGAGGATTGTAATGACAAGGGCATGAAGCATTATCATGAGAAGGGCATGGAACATTGTGATACGTGGTTCATAGAGCAGTGTATTGACAAGGGCATGGAGCATTGTGATGAGAAGTGCATGGGGCACTGGTCTGACAAATTACATGCATTATTGTGATGACATTGGGCATGGAGGATTGTGATGACAAGCATCATGGAGCATTGTGATGACAGGGTGCATGGAGCATTGTGATGACATATGTCATCGTCCATTGTGAAGACAATGGCATGGAGCATTCTGATGCCAAGGGTCATGGAGGCCTGTGGTGACACGTGTAATGGAGCATTGTGATGACAAGGGTAATGGAGCATTGTGATAACAAGGGCTTGGACCACTGTGATGACAAGGTTCATGGAGCATTGTGATGACAAGGGTCTTTGAGCATTTTGATGACAAGGGCGTGAAGCACTGTGATGACAAGCACATGGAGCTTGCTGCGACAGGGGTCAAGGAGCATTGCGACAGTAAGTGAATGGAGAATTGTGATGACAAAAGCATGTAGCATTTTGATGAGAAGTGTCATGGAGCATTGTGATGACCAGGGCATGGAACATTTTGATGGCAAGGCCATGGAGCATTGTGATGAGAAGGCCATTGTGCATTGTGATGATGAGGGTCATGAAGACCTGTGATGACAAGGGGCATGGAGCATTGTGAAGACGTGTCATGGAGAATTGTGATGACAGGTGTCATGGAGCATTGTGATGACAAGGGTCATGGAGTATTCTGATGACAAGCACATGGAGTATTGTGATGACAATGGCCTGGAGCACTGTGATGAAAAGGGCATGGATCATTGTGATGAAAAGGGCATGTAGCCTTGTAATGACTGGGTTCAAGGAGCCTCTGACGACAAGTGTCATGGAGTACTGTGATGACAAGGGCATGGAGTACTGTGATGAGAGGCGTCATGGAGCGTTGTGATGACAAGTGCTATGGAGCATTGTGATCACAAGTGTTTGGAGGATTGTGATGACAGAGGTCATGGAGCATTGTGATTTCAAGCAGCATGGAGCATTGTGATGACAAGTGTATGGAGCAGTGTGATCCCAAGGTTCATGGAGGATTGTGATGACAATGGTAATGCAGAATTGTGATGACAAGTGCATGGAGCATTGTGATGGCAAGGGTCATGGAGCATTGTGATGATATGTGCACGGAGCCTTGTTATGACAAAGGTCATGGAGCACTTTGATGACAAGCGTCATGGAGCATTGTGATTACAGGGGTCATGGAGCATTGGGATGACAAGGGCATGGATTATTGTGATGACAAGGGTCATGGAGCATTTTGATGACAAGAGTCCGGGAGCATTGTGTTGTCATGGGTCATGGAGCATGGTGAAAACAAGGGCATGGAGCATTGGGCTGAAAATGTTCATGGAGTATTGTAATAACAGGGATCATGGAGCATTGTGATGACAAGGCCCAGGAGTATTGTGATGAGAAGGCCATGGAGCATTTTGATGAAAGTGTCATGGAGCAGGAGGTTAAAGGGGCTGTCTCTCCAAGTTGGGAGATTGAGAGTAAAGCAGTTGGAAAGTCAAACCGGAGCACCAGGAGAGGGACTATTCAATTTTCATGGATTATTGTGATGACAGTGGGCATGGAGCATTGTGATGACAAGGGTCATGGGCATTGTGATGACAGGGGTCATGGAGCATTGTGATGACAATGGTCATGGAACATTCTGATGACAAGCGCATGTAGTATTGTGATGACAATGGCATGGAGCATTGTGATGAAAGGGTATGGTTCATTGTGATGAAAAAGGCATGTTTCCTTGTAATGACAGGGTCCAAGAAGCATCTGACAACAAGTGTCATGGAGCATTGTGATGACAAGGGCATGGAATATTGTGATGACAGGCATCATGGAGCGTTGTGATGACAAGTGTCATGGAACATTGTGATCACAAGGGTTTGAAGCATTGTGATGACAGTGGTTATGGAGCACTGTGATTTCAAGGAACATGGAACATTGTGATGACAAGTGTATGGTGCAATGTGATCCTAAGGTTCATGGAGATTGTGATGACAATGGTAATGGGGGATTGTGATCACAAGCGCATGGAGAATTGTGATGGCAAGGTCCTGTAACATTTTGCTGACAAAGGCATGTAGCATTGTGATGATAAGTGCATGGAGCCTTGTGATGACAAGGGTCATGGAGCACCGTGATGACAAACGCAAGCGTCACAGTGCATTGTGATTACAGGGGTCACAGAGCATTGGGATGACAAGGGCATGGATTACTGTGATGACAAGGGTCATGGAGCATTTTGATGACAAGAGTCCCAGAGCATTGTGTTGTCAGGGGTCATGGAGCATTGTGATGACAAGGGCATGGAGTATTGTGATGACATGCATCATGGAGCATTGTGATGACAAGTGTTATGGAGCACTGTGATCACAAGTGTTTGGAGCATTGTGATGAGAGTGGTCATGGAGCATTGTGATGTCAAGGAACATGGAGCATTGTGATGACAAGTGTATGGAGCAATGTGATCCCAAGGTTCATGGAGTAATGTGATGAAAAGTGCATGGAGGATTGTGATGGCAAGGTCATGTAGCATTTTGCTGACAAAGGCATGGAGCATTCTGATTACAGGGGTCATGGAGCATTGGGATGACAAGGGAATGGATCATTGGGCTGAAAATTTTCACGGAGTATTGTGATGACAGGGATCATGGAGCATTGTGATGACAAGGGAATGGAGCATTGTAATGACAAGGCCCTGGAGCATTGTGATGAGAAGGCCATGGAGCATTGTGATGACAAGCGTCATGGAGCTTTGTGATGACAAGGGCATGGAGCATTGTAATTACAGGGGTCTTGGAGCACTGTGATGACAAGGGTCATGGAGCCTTGTGATGACAAGTGCGTGGAACATTGTGATATGTGGTTCATAGAGCATTGTAGTGACAAGGGCATGGAGCATTGTGATGAGAAGTGCATGGGGCCCTGGTCTGACAAATTTCATGCATTATTGTGATGACATTGGGCATGGAGGATTGTGATGACAAGCATCATGGAGCATTGTGATGACAGGGTGCATGGAGCATTGTGATGACATATGTCATCGTCCATTGTGAAGACAATGGCATGGAGCATTCTGATGCCAAGGCTCATGAAGGATTGTGATGACAAGGGTAATGGAGCATCGTGATGACAAGGGCTTGTAGCATTGTGATGAAAAGTTTCATGGAGCATTGTGATGACAAGGGCATGGAGCATTGTGATGACAAGGGTCTTTGATCATTTTGATGACAAGGGCGTGAAGCACTGTGAGGAAAAGCACATGAGGCTTGCTGTGACAGGGGTCAAGGAGCATTGCGACAATAAGTGAATGGAGAATTCTGATGACAAGAGCATGTCGCATTTTGATGAGAAGTGTCATGGAGCATTGTGATGACCAGGGCATGGAGCATTGTGATGGCAAGGCCGTGGAGCATCGTGATGAGAAGGCCATTGTGCATTGTGATGACGAGGGTCATGAAGACCTGTGATGACAAGGGGCATGGAGCATTCTGAAGACATGTGTCATGGAGCATTGTGATGACAGGTGTCATGGAGCATTGGGATGACAAGTGTCATGGAGTATTCTGATGACAAGCACATGGAGTATTGTGATGACAATGGCCTGGAGCACTGTGATGAAAAGGGCATAGATCATTGTGATGAAAAGGGCATGTAGCCTTGTAATGACTGGGTTCAAGTAGCCTCTGATGGCAAGTGTCATGGAGTATTGTGATGACAAGGGCATGGAGTATTGTGATGAGAGGCGTCATGGAGTGTTGTGATGACAAGTGCTATGGAGCAATGTGATCACAAGGGTTTGGAGGATTGTGATGACTGCGGTCATGGAGCATTGTGATTTCAAGCAGCATAGAGCTTTGTGATGACAAGTGTATGGAGCAGTGTGATCCCAAGGTTCATGGAGGATTGTGATGACAAGCGCATGGACCATTGTGATGGCAAGGGTCATGGAGTATTATGATGATAAAGGCATGGAGCCTTGTTATGACAAAGGTCATGGAGCACTTTGATGACAAGCGTCATGGAGAATTGTGATTACAGGGGTCATGGAGCATTGGGATGACAAGGGCATGGATTATTGTGATGACAAGGGTCATGGAGCATTTTGATGACAAGAGTCCTGGAGCATTGTGTGGTCATGGGTCATGGAGCATGGTGATAACAAGGGCATGGAGCATTGGGCTGAAAATGTTCATGGAGTATTGTTATGACAGGGATCATAGAGCATTTTGATGACAAGGGAATGGAGCATTGTGATGACAAGGCCCAGGAGCATTGTGATGAGAAGGCCATGGAGCATTCTGATGACATGCGTCATGGAGCTTTGTGATGACAAGGGCATGGAGCATTGTGATTACAGGGATCTTGGAGCATTGTGATGAAAAGGGCATGGAGCCTTGTCATGACAGGGTTCAAGGAGCATACTGAAGACAAGTGATGGAACATTGTGATATCAGTGAGCATTGTGATGACAAGTGTATTGAGCATTGTGATGACAGGGGTCATGGAGCATTGTGATTACAAGGGCATGGAGCATTGTGATGACAGGGGCATGGAGCATTGTGATGAGAAGACCATGGATAATTGTGATGACGAGTGTCATGGTGCGTTTTGATGACAAGTGTTATGGAACATTGTGATCACAAGGGTTTGGAGCATTGTGATGACAGAGGTCATGGAGCATTTTGATTTCATTGTGATGACAATAGCATGAAGCATTATGATGATGGGCATGGTGCATTGTGATGACAGGGTTCATGGAGCATTGAGATGAAAAGGGGCATGGAGCATTGTTCTTACAGGGGTCTTGAAGCATTGTGATGACAAGGGCATGGAGCATTGTGATGAGAAGGCCATGGAGCATTCCGATGACATGCGTCTTGGAGCTTTGTGATGACAAGGGAATGGAGCATTGTGATTACAGGGGTCTTGGAGCATTGTGATGACAAGGGTCATGGAGCCTTGTGATGACAAAGCCGAGGAACATTGTGATGGCCGGGGTCATGGAGCATTGTTATGACAGGGGTAATGGAGCATTGTGATGACAAGGGCATGGAGCATTGGTCTGAAACCTTTCATGGATTATTGTGATGAGAGTGGGCATGGAGGTTTGTGATGACAAGGGCACGGAACACTGTGATACATGGGTCATGGAGGATTGTAATGACAAGGGCATGGATCATCGTGATGAGAAGGGCATCGAGCATTGTGATGACAAACGTCATGGAGTTTTGTGATGACAAGGGCATGGAGCTTTGTGATTACAAGGGTCTTGGAGCATTGTGATGAAAAGGGCATGGATTATTGTGGTGAAAAAGGCATGGAGCCTTGTCATGACAGGGTTCAAGGAGCATAATGACGACAAGTGTCAGGGAGCATTGTGATGACAAGTGTATTGAGCATTGTGATGACAAAGGTCATGGAGCATTGTGATGAGAAGACCATGGATAATTGTGATGAAGAGCGTCATGGGGCGTTGTGATGACAAGTGTTATGGAACATTGTGATCACAAGGGTTTGGAGCATTGTGATGACAAAGGTCATGGAGCATTTTGATTTCATTGTGATGACAATAGCATGAAGCATTATGATGATGGGCATGGTGCATTGTGATGACATGGGTCTTGGAGCATTTTGATGACAAGGGCATGGAGCATTGTGATGAGAAGTCCATGGAGCATTCTGATGACATGCGTCATGGAGCTTTGTGATGACAAGGGCATGGAGCATTGTGATTACAGGGCTTTGGAGCATTGTGATGACAAGGGTCATGGAGCCTTGTGAAGACAAGGCCGTGGAACATTGTGATGGCAGGTGTCATGGACCATTGTTATGACAGGTGTAATGGAGCATTGTGATGACAAGGGAATGGAACACTGTGATACATGTCTCATGAAGGATTGTAATGACAAGGGCATGGAGCATTGTCATTAGAAAGGTCATGGAACATTGTGATGACATAGGCATGGAGTTTTGTAATGATAGCCATCATGGAGTGTTGTGATGACAAGTGTTATGGAACATTGTGATCACAAGGGTTTGGAGCATTGTGATGACAGTGGTCATGGATCATTTTGATTTCAAGGAGCATGGAGCCTTGTGATGACAAGGGCATGAAGCAATGTGATCCCAAGTTTCATGGAGGATTGTGATGGCAATGATAATGGAGTATTGTGATGACAAGTGTAACGGAGCATTGTGATGACAAACGTCAAGGAGCATTGTGATTACATGTGTCATGGAGCATTGGGATGACAAGGGCATGGATTATTGTGGTGAGAAGTGTCATGGAGAATTCTGGTGAAAAGAGTCCCGGATCATTGTGTTGTCAGGGGTCATGGAGCGTTGTGATGACAGTGGTCACGGAGCCTTTGATGACACGGGTCATGGAGCATTCTGATGACAAAGTCATGGAGCACTGTGTTGAAAATGTTCATGGAGCATTGTGATTACAGGGGTCTTGGAGCATTGTGATGACAAGTGCATGGAGCATTGTGATGAGAAGGCCATGGAGAATTCCGATGACATGTGTCATGGAGCTTTGTGATGACAAGGGCAAGGAGCATTGTGATTACAGGGGTCTTGGAGCATTGTTATGAGAGTGGGCATGGAGCATTGTGATGACAAGGGCACGGAACACTGTGATACATGGGCATTGAAGGATTGTAATGACAAGGGCATGGAGCATTGTCATGAGAAGGGCATGGAACATTGTAATAGGTGGGTCATAGAGCATTGTAGTGACAAGGGCATGGAGCATTGTAATGAGAAGTGCATGGAGCATTGGTCTCAAAAATTTCATGCAATATTGTGGTTACAGTGGGCATGGAGTATTGTGATGACAAGCATAATGGAGCATTGTGATGACAGGGTGCATGGAGCACTGTGATGACATATGTCATCGTCCATTGTGAAGACAATGGCATGGAGCATTGTGATGCCAAGTGTCATGGAGGTCTGTGGTGACACGTGTAATGGAGCATTGTGATGACCAGGGCTCGGAGCCTTGTGATGACAAGGTTCATGGAGCATTGTGATGACAAGGGCATGGAGCATTGTGATGACAAGGGTCTTTGAACATTTTGATGACCATGGCGTGAAGCACTGTGATGATAAGCGCATGGAGCTTGCTATGACAGGGGTCATGGAGCATTGTGACAATAAGTGCATGGAAAACTGTGATGACAAGAGCATGTAGCATTTTGATGAGAAGTGTCATGGAGCATTGTGATGACCAGGGCATGGAGCATTGTGATGGCAAGGACGTGGAGCATTGTGATGAGAAGTCCATTGTGCATTGTGATGACGAGGGTCATGAAGAACTGTGATGACAAGGGGCATGGAGCATTGTGAAGACGTGTCATGGAGCATTGTGATGACAAGGGTCATGGAGTATTCTGATGACAAGCACATGGAGTATTGTGATGACAATGGCCTGGAGCATTGTGATGAAAAGGGCATGGATCATTGTGATGAAAAGGGCATGTAGCCTTGTAATGACTGGGTTCAAGGAGCCTCTGACGACAAGTGTCATGGAGTACTGTGATGACAAGGGCATGGAGTACTGTGATGAGAGGCGTCATGGAGCGTTGTGATGACAAGTGCTATGGAGCATTGTGATCACAAGTGTTTGGAGGATTGTGATGACAGAGGTCATGGAGCATTGTGATTTCAAACAGCATGGAGCATTGTGATGACAAGTGTATGGAGCAGTGTGATCCCAAGGTTCATGGAGGATTGTGATGACAATGGTAATGCAGAATTGTGATGACAAGTGCATGGAGCATTGTGATGGCAAGGGTCATGGAGCATTGTGATGATAAGTGTACAGAGCCTTGTTATGACAAAGGTCATGGAGCATTTTGATGACAAGCGTCAGGGAGCATTGTGATTACAGGGGTCATGGAGCATTGGGATGACAAGGTCATGGATTATTGTGATGACAAGTGTCATGGAGCCTTTTGATGACAGGAGTCCGGGAGCATTGTGTTATCAGGGGGCATGGAGCATGGTGATAACAAGGGCATGGAGCATTGGGCTGAAAATGTTCATGGAGTATTGTGATGACAGGGATCATGGAGCATTTTGATGTCAAGGGAATGGAGCATTGTGATGACAAGGTCCAGGAGCATTGTGATGAGAAGGCCAGGGAGCATTGTGATGAAAGTGTCATGGAGCATTGTCATGGCAAGAGCATGGAGCATTGTGATAAGAAAGGTCATGGACCATTGTGATGACAATGGTCATGGAGCATTGTGATGACTGGAGTCATGGAGCATTGTGATGACAGGGGTCATAGAGCATTGTGATGACAAGTTTCATGGAGCATTCTGATGAGCAGGGGCATGGAGCATTGTGATTACAGGGGTCTTGGAGCATTGTGAAGACAAGGGCATGGAGCACTGTGATGAGAAGGCCATGGATCATTCTGATGACATGCGTCAGGGAGCTTTGTGATGACAAGGTCATGGAACATTGTGATTACAGGGATCTTGGAGCATTGTGATGAAAAAGGCATGGAGCCTTGTCATGACAGGGTTCAAGGAACATACTGAAGACAAGTGAGGTAACATTGTGATATCAGTGAGCATTGTGATGACAGGTGTAATGAGCATTGTGATGACAAAGTCATGGAGCATTGTGATGAGATGACCATGGATAATTGTGATGACGAGCGTCACGGGGCATTTTGATGACAAGTGTTATGGAACATTGTGATCACAAGGGTTTGGAGCATTGTGATGACAGAGGTCATGGAGCATTTTGATTTCATTGTGATGACAATAGCATGAAGCATTATGATGATGGGCATGGTGCATTGTGATGACAGGGTTCATGGAGCATTGAGATGAAAATGTGCTTGGAGCTTTGTGATTACAGTGGTCTTGGAGCATTGTGATGACAAGGGCATGGAGCATTGTGATGAGAAGGCCATGGAGCATAATGATGACATGCGTCATGGAGCTTTGTGATGACAAGGGAATGGAGAATTCTGATTACAGGGGTCTTGGAGCATTCTGATGACAAGGGTCATGGAGCCTTGTGATGACGAGGCCGTGGAACATTGTGATGGCAGGGGTCATGGAGCATTTTGAAAACAAGGGAATGGAGCATTGTGATGACAAGGGTAACAGAGCATTGTTATGAAAAGTTCATGGAGCATTGTGGTGACAAAGGTCACAGAGCCTTTTGATGACGAGGGCGTGGACCATTGTCATGACAAAGATCATGAAGCATTGTGATGACTGGAGTCATGGAGCATTGTGATGACAGGGTTCATGGAGCATTGTGATGACAAAGGCATGGAGCAATGTGATGACAGGGGCATGGAGCCTTGGTCTGACAAGTTTCATGGATTATTGTGATGACAGTGGCCATGGCGCATTGTGATGACAGGTGCATGGAGCATTGGGATGACAAGGTCTTTGAGTATTGTGAAAACAGGTGTCAGGGAGCATTGTGATGAGAAGGGCATGGGGCATTGTGATGACAAGTGTCATGTTGGATTGTGACGACAAAGGTAATGGAGCTTTGTGATGACAAGGGCATGGAGCATTGTGATGACAGGGTTGATGGAACATTGTGATGATAGGGGGAATGGAGCTTTGTGATAACATATGTTATGGTCCATTGTCATAACAATGGCATGGGGCATTGTGATGCCAAGTGTCATGTTGGATTGTGACGACAAAGGTAATGGAGCATTGTGATGACAAGGGCATGGAGCATTTTGATGACAGGAGTAATGGAGCATTGTGATGACAAGGTCATGGAGTATTGTGAAGACATGTATCAGGGAGCATTGTGATGAGAAGGGCACGGAACATTGTGATATATGGGCCATGGAGCATTGTAGTGACAAGGGCAAGGAGCATTGTGATGAGAAGGGCATGGAGCATTGTGATGGCAAGAATCATGGAGCTTTGAGATGACAAGGGCATGGAGCATTGGTCTGACAATTTTCATGGATTACTGTGATGACAGTGGGCATGGAGCATTGTGATGACAAGGGCCATGGAGCATTGTGATGACAGGGGTCATGGAGCATTGTGATGTCAAGGGTCATGGAACATTTTGATGACAAGTGCATGTAGTATTGTGATGACAATGGCATGGATCATTGTGATGAAAGGGCATGGATCATTGTGATGAAAAATGCATGTTTCCTTGTAATGACAGGGTCCAAGGAGCATCTGACAACAAGTGTCATTGAGCATTGTAATGAAAAGGACATGGAATATTGTGATGACAGGCATCATGGAGCGTTGTGATGACAAGTGTTATGGAACACTGTGATCACAAGGGTTTGGAGCATTGTGATGACAGAGGTCATGGAGCATTGTGATTTCAAGGAACATGGAACATTGTGATGACAAGTGTAGGGTGTAATGTGATCCTAAGGTTCATGGAGATTGTGATGACAATGGTAATGGAGGATTGTGATCACAAGTGCATGGAGCATTGTGATGGCAATGTCATGTAACGTTTTGCTGACAAAGGCATGCAGCATTGTGATAACAAGTGTCATGGAGCATTGTGATGATAAGTGCATGGAGCCTTGTGATGACAAGGGTCATGGAGCACTGTATGACAAGCGTCACAGAGCATTGTGATTACAGGGGTCATAGAGCATTGGGATGACAAGGGCATGGAGTATTGTGATGACAGGTGTCATGGAGCATTGTCATAACAAGTGTTATGGAGCATTGTGATCACAATTGTTTGGAGCATTGTGATCAGAAAAGTCATGGAGCATTGTGATTTTAAGGATATGGAGCATTTTGATGACAAGTGTATGGAGCTTTCTGATGACAATGGCATGGAGCATTGTAATTACAGGGGTCTTGGAGCACTGTGATGACAAGGGTCATGGAGCCTAGTGATGACAAGGGCGTGGAAAACTGTGATGAGAATTGTCATGGAGCATTGTGCTGGCCAGGGCATGGAGCATTGTGATGAAAAGGGTCATGGAGCATGTGATGTCAAGGTCCTGCAGCATTGTGAGTACAGTGGCATGGAGGATCATTGTGATGACAGGGGCAATGATCATTGTGATGACAATGGCATCAAGCATTATGATGATGGGCATGGAGAATTGTGATTACAGGGTTCTTGGAGCATTTTGATGAAAAGGGTCATGGAGCATTGTGATGACAGGTGTCATGGAGCATTGTGATGACAAGGGCACGGAGCATTGTGATACATGGGTCATGGAGCATTGTAAAGACAGGCCATGGAGCATTGTGATGAGAAGGGCATGGAGTATTGTGATGACAAGCGTCATGGAGCTATGTGATGACAATGGCATGAAGCAAAGTGATGAGAGGGGTCATGGAACATTGTTATGACAATGGCATGGAGCATTTTAATGAAAAAGGCATGGAACCTTTTCATGATAGGGTACAAGGAGCATTCTGACGACAATTTTCAGGGAGCATTGTGATGACAGGTGTATTGAGCATTGTGATGACAAATGTCATAGGGCATTGTGATGACAAGGGAATGGAGTATTGTGATGACAGGCATCATGGAGCGTTGTGATGACAAGTGTTATGGAACATTGTGATCACAAGAGTTTGGAGCATTGTGATGACAGAAGTCATGGATCATTTTGATTTCCAGGAGCATGGAGCATTGTGATGACAAGGGCATGAAGCAAAGTGATCCCAAGGTTCATGGCGGATTGTGATGACAATGGTAATGGAGTATTGTGATGACAAGCTCATGGAGCATTTTGATGACAAGGTCATGTAGCATTTTGCTGACAAAGGCATGGAGCATTGTGATGACAAGGGTCATGGAGCATAGTGATGACAAGCGTCATGGAGCATTGTGATTACAGTGGTCATGGAGAATTGGGATGACAAGGGCATGTATCATTTTGATGACAATGGACATGGAGCTTTTTGATGACAAGAATCCCGGATCATTGTGTTGTCAGGGGTCATGGAGAGTTGTGCAGACAGTTGCCATGGAGCATTTTAATGACAGGGGTCATGGAGCATTGTGATTAAAAGGGAATGGAGCATTGTGATGACAAGATCCTGGAGCATTGTGATGAGAAGACCGTGGACCCTTGTGATGACAAGTCTCATGGAACATTCTGATGAAAAGGGGCATGGAGCATTGTGATTACAGAGGTCTTGGAGCGTTGTGATGAGAAGGTCATGGAGCATTGTGATGAGAAGGCCATGCAGCATTCTGATGACATGCGTCATGGAGCTTTGTGATGACAAGGGCATGGAGCATTGTGATGTCAATGGCATGGAGCATTGTGATGAGAAGGCCATGGAGCATTCTGCTGACATGCGTCATGGAGCTTTGTGATGACAAGGGCATGGAGCATAGTGATGAAAAAGGCATGGAGCCTTGTCATGGCAGGGTTCAAGGAGCGTACATGGCGGCAAGTGTCAGGGAACATTGTGATGATAAGTGTATTGAGCATTGTGATGACAAAGGTCATGGAGCATTGTGATGAGAAGACCATGGATAATTGTGATGATGAGCGACACGGGGCATTGTGATGACAAGTGTTATGGAACATTGTGATCACAAGGGTTTGGAGCATTGTGATGACAGAGGTCATGGAGCATTTGGATTTCATTGTGATGACAATAGCATAAAGCATTATGATGATGGGCATGTTGCATTGTGATGACAGTGTTCATGGAGAATTGAGATGTAAAGGGGCATGGAGCATTGTGATTACAGGGCACTTGGAGCATTGTGATGACAAGAGCATGAAGCATTACAATGATGGGCATGGTGCATTGTGATGACAAGGTTTATGGAACATTAAGATGAAAAGGGGCATGGAGCATTGTCATTACATGGGTCTTGGAGCATTGTGATGACAAGGGCATGGAGCATTGTGATGAGAAGGCCATGGAGCATTCTGATGACATGCTTCATGGAGCTTTGTGATGACAAGGGCATGGAGCGTTGTGATTACAGGGGTCTTGGAGCACTGTGATGACAAGGGTCATGGAGCCTTGTGATGACAAGGCTGTGGAACATTGTGATGACAAGCCATGGAGCTTGCTATGACAGGGGTCATGGAGCATTGCGATGAAAAGTGCATGGAGAATTTTGATGAAAGCAACATGTAACATTGTGATGAGAATTGTCATGGAGCATTGTGATGACAAGGATGTGGAGAATTGTGAAGACAAGTGACATGGAGCATTGTGATGACCAAGGCATGGAGCATTGTGATGGCAAGACCGTGGAGCATTGTGATGAGAAAACCATGGATAATTTTGATGACGAGTGTCATGGAGCACTGTAATGATAAGGGGAAGGGAACATTGTGATGACAGGTGTTATGGAGCATTGTGATGACAGGTGTCATGGAGCTTTGTGATGACAAGGGTCATGGAGCATTCTGATGACAAGCTTGTGGAGTATTGTGATGACAATGGTATGGAGCATTGTGATGAAAAGGGCATGGAGCATTTTGATGAAAAAGCATGGAGCCTTTTCATGACAGGTTTCAAGGAACATTTTGACGACAAGTGTCAGGGAGCATTGTGATGAAAAGTGTATTGAGCATTGTGATGACAAAGGTCATGGAGCATTGTGATAACAAGGGCATGGACTATTGTGATGACAGGCATCATGGAGCATTGTGATGACAAGTGTTATGGAACACTGTGATCACAAGAGTTTGGAGCATTGTGATGACAGAGGTCATGGATCATATTGATTTCAAGGAGTATGGAGCATTGTGATGACAAGGGCATGAAGCAATGTGATCCCAATGTTCATGGGGAATTGTGATGACAATGTTAATGGGGTATTGTGATGACAAGCGCATGCAGCATTGTGATGACAAGGTCATGTAGCATTTTGCTGACAATGGAGCATTGTGATGACAAGGGTCATGGAGCACTGTGATGACAAGCGTCACGGAGCATTGTGATTACAGGGGTCATGGAGCATTGGGATGACAAGAGCATGGATCATTGTGATGACAAGTGTCATGGAGCATTTTGATGACAAGAGTCCCGGCTCATTGTGTTGTCAGGGGTCATGGAGCGTTGTGATGACAGTGGTCATGGAGCATTGTGATGACAGGGGATATGGAGCACTGTGATGAGAAGATCATGGAGCATTGGGCTGGATATATTCATGGAGTATTGTGATGACAGGCGTCATAGAGCATTGTGATGACAAGGTCCTGGAGCATTGTGATGAGAAGACCGTGCAGACTTGTGATGAAAAGCCTCATGGATCATTCTGATGTAAAGGGGGATGAAGCATTGTGATTACAGGGGTCTTGGAGCATTGTGATGAGAAGGGCATGGAGCCCTGTGATGAGAGGGCCATGGAGCATTCTGATGACATTCGTCATGGAGCTTTGTGATGACAAGGGCATGGAGCATTGTGATTAGAGGGATCTTGGAGCATTGTGATGAAAAGGGCATGGAGCATTGTGATGAGAAGGGCATGGAGAATTGTGATGACAGGGGCAAGGAGAAATTTGATGAAAATAGTCATGGAACACTTTTATGACAGGGGTTATGGAACATTGTGATGTCAGGGGTCATGGAGGATTGTGATGATAAGGGCATGTAGCATTGTGATGACAGGGGTCATGGAACATTCTGATGACAGGGGTGAGGGTGCATTTTGATGAGAAGTGCATGGAGCATTGTGATGACAAGGTTTAAGGAGCTTTGTGATGACAAGGTTGTGGAGCCTTCTGATGACAAGCGCATGGTGCATTGTGTTGAAATGGTTCATGGAGCATTGTGCTGACAAGCGCATGGAGCATTGTGCTGACAAGGGTCATGAAGCACTGTGCTGACAAAGGCATGGAGCATTGCGATGACAAGGGTCACGGAGCATTGTAATGAAAAGTTCAGGGAGCATTGTGGTGACAAAGGTCACAGAGCCTTGTGATGACGAGGGCATGAAACATTGTGATGACAAAGGTCATGAAGCATTGTGATGAGTGGAGTCACGGAGCATTGTGATGACAGGGATCATGGAGCATTGCAATGACAAGTGCATGGAGAATTGTGATGAGAAAAGCATGTAACATTGTGATGAGAAGTGTCATGGAGCATTGTGATGACAAGGACGTAGAGAATTGTGATGACAAGGGACATGGAGCATTGTGATGAGAAGGTCATGGAGCATTGGGCTGAAAATGTTCAAGGAGTATTGTGATGATAGGGGTCATGGAGCATTGTGATGACAAGAGCATGGATCATTGTGATGACAAGTCTCATGGAGCATTCTGATGAAAAGGGTCATGGAGCATTGTGATTACAGGGGTCTTGGAGCATTGTGATGACAAGGGCAAGGAGCATTGTGATGAGAAGACCATGGAGCATTCTGATGACATGCGTCATGGAGCTTTGTGATGACAAGGGCATGGAGCATTGTGATTACAGGGATCTTGGAGCATTGTGATGAAAAGGGCATGGAGCATTGTGATGAGAAGGCCATGGAGCATTCTGATGACATGCGTCATGGGGCTTTGTGATGACAAGGGCATGGAGCATTGTGATTACAGGGGTCTTGGAGCACTGTGATGACAAATGTCATGGAGCCTTGTGATGACAAGGCTGTGGAACATTGTGATGGCAGGAGTCATGGAGCATTGTTATGACAGGGTTAATGGAGCATTGTGATGACAAGGGCATGGAGCATTGCTCTGAAACATTTCATGGATTATTGTGATGAGAGTGGGCATGGAGCATTGTGATGACAAGGGCACGGAACACTGTGATACATGGGTCATGGAGGATTGTAATGACAAGGGCCGGGAACATTGTGATGAGAAGGGCCTCGAGCATTGTGATGAAAAAGGTCATGGAGCTTTCTGAAGACAAGGGCTTGGAGCAATGTGATGAGAGGGTCCATGGAGCATTGTGATGACAATGTTATGGAGCATTGTGATGCCAAGGGTCATGTAGCTTTGTGATGACAAATGTCATGGAGCATTTTGATGACAAAGGCATGGTGTATTGTGATGAGAAGGTCAGGGCGCATTGTGATGACAGGGTCATGGAGAAATTTGGTGACAGTGGTTATGGAACATTGTGATGTCAGGGGTCATGGAGCATTGTGATGATAAGTGCATGGAGCATTGTGATGACTGGGGTCAGGGAACATTGTAATGACAGGGGTGAGGGAGTACTGTGATGACTAGTGATGGAATATTATGATATCAGTGGTGAGAGAGCATTTTGATGAGAAGTGCATGGAGCATTGTGATGACAAGGTTTATGGAGCATTGTGATGACAAGGTTGTCGAGCATTGTGATGACAATCTCATGGCGCACTGTGATGACATGGGTCATGGAGCATTGTGCTGACAAGCACATGGAGCATTGTGATGACAAGGGTCCTCGAGCATTGTGCTGACAAAGGCATGGAGCATTGTGATGAAAAGCGTCACAGAGCATTGTGATGAAAAGTTCATGGAGCATTATGGTGACTATGGTCACAGAGCCTTGTGATGACGAGGGCATGGACCATTGTGATGACACAGGTCATGAAGCATTGTGATGACTGGAGTCATGGAGCATTGTGATGACAGGGGTCATGGAGCATTGTGATGACAAGGGCATGGATCATTGTGATGACAGGGGCATAGAGCATTGGTCTGACAAGTTTCATAGATTATTGTGATGACAGTGGGCATGGCGCATTGTGATGACAAGGGCATGGAGCATTGTGATGACAAGGTCATGGAGTATTGTGAAGACAGGTGGCAGGGAGCATTGTGATGACATATGTCATGGTCCATTGTGATGACAATGGCATGGAGCATTGTGATGCCAAGTGTCATGGAGGATTCTGATGACAAAGCTAATGACGCATTGTGATGACAAAGGCTTTGAGCATTGTTATGCCAAGGGTCATGGAGCTTTGTGATGACAAATGTCATGGAGCATTTTGATGACAAGGGCATGGTGCATTGTGATGAGAAGGGCAGGGCGCATTGTGATGACAGGGTTATGGAGCAATTTGATGACTGTGGTTATGGAACATTTTGATGTCAGGGGTCACGGAGCATTGTGATGAAATGTGTCATGGAGCATTTTGATGACAGGGGTTATGGATCATTTTGATGTCAGGGGTCATGGACCATTTTGATGATAAGGGCATGTAGCATTGTGATGACAGGGGTCATGGAACATTGTGATGACAGGTGTGAGGGAGTACTGTGATTACTAGTGATGGAATATTGTGATATCAGTGGAGGGAGAGCATTTTGATGAGAAGTGCATGGAGCATTGTGATGCCAAGGTTTATGGAGCATTGTGATGACAACGTTGACGAGCATTGTGATGACAAGCGCATGGTGCATTGTGATGACATGGGTCATGGAGCATTGTGCTGACAAGTGCATGGAGCATTGTAATGACAAGGGCATGGAGCATTGCGATGAGAAGGGCATCGAGCATTGTGATGACAAGGGTCACCGAGCATTGTGATAAAAAGTTCGTGGAGCATTTTGGTGACAAAGGTCACAGAGCCTAGTGATGATGAGGGCATGGACAATTTTGATCTCACAGGTCATGAAGCATTGTGATGACTGGAGTCACGGAGCATTGTGATGACAGGGGTCATGGAGCATTGTGATGACAGGGGCTTGGAGCATTGTTTTGACAAGTTTCATGGATTATTGTGATGACAGTGGGCATGGCGCACTGTGATGACAAGGGCATGGAGCATTGTGATGACAAGGTCATGGAGTATTGTGAAGACAGGTGTCAGGGAGCATTGTGATGACAAAAGTAATGGAGCATTGTGATGACAAGGGTTTGGAGCATTGTGATGACAAGGGTCATGGAGTAATGTGATGACAAGGGCAAGCAGCATTGTGATGAAAAGGGCCATTGAGGATTTTGATGACAAGGTCGTGAGACATTGTGATAACAAGCGCATGGAGCTTGCTATGACACGGGTCATGGAGCATTGCGATGACAAGTACATAGAGAATTGTGATGAAAGCAGCATGTAACATTGTGATGAGAATTGTCATGGAGCATTGTGAAGACAAGGACGTGGAGAACTGTGATGACAAGGGACATGTAGCATTGTGATGACCAGGACATGGAGCATTGTGATGGCAAGACCGTGGAGCATTGTGATGAGAAGATCATGGATAACTGTGATGACGAGTGTCATGGAGAACTGTAATGACATGGGGCAGGGAGCATTGTGATGACAGGTGTCTTGGAACACTGTGATGACAGCTGTCATGGAGCATTGTGATGACAAGGGTCATGGAGGATTCTGATGACAAGCTTGTGGAGTATTGTGATGACAATGGCATGGAGCATTGTGATGAAAAGGGCATGGAGCATTGTGGTGAAAAAGGCATGGAGCCTTTTCATGACAGGGTTCAAGGAGCATTCTGACGACAAGTGTCAGGGAGCATTGTGATGACAATTGTATTGAGCATTGTGATGACAAAGGTCATGGAGCATTTTGATGAAAAGGGCATGGAGTATGGTGATGACAGGCATCATGGAGCGTTGTGATGACAAGTGTTATGGAACATTGTGATCACAAGAGTTTGGAGCATTGTGATGAAAGAGGTCATGGATCATTTTGATTTCAAGGAGCATGGAGCATTGTGATGACAAGGGCATGAAGCAATGTGATCCCAATGTTCATGTGGAACTTTGATGACAATGTTAATGGGGTATTGTGATGACAAGCGCATGGAGCATTGTGATGAAAAGGTCATGTAACATTTTCCTGACAAAGGCATGGAGCATTGTGATGACAAGTGTCATGGAGCACTGTGATGACAAGCATCACGGAGCATTGTGATTACAGGGGTCATGGAGCATTGGGATGACAAGGGCATGGATCATTGTGATTACAAGGGTCATGGAGCATTTTGATGACAAGAGTCCCAGATCATTGTGTTATCAGGGGTCATGGATTGTTGTGATGACAGTGGTCATGGAGCATTGTGATGACAGGGGTCATGGAGCATTGTGATGAGAAGGTCATGGAGCATTGGGCTGAAAATATTCATGGAGTATTGTGATGAGAGGGGTCATGGAGCATTGTGACGACAAGGGAATGGAGCATTGTGATGACAAGATCCTGGAGCACTGTGATGAGAAAACCATGGAGCCTTGTGATGACAAGTCTCATGGAGCATTCTGAAGAAAAATGGCATGGAGCATTGTAATTACAGGGTACTTGGAGCATTTTGATGACAAGGGCATGGAGCATTGTGATGAGAAGACCATGGATAATTGTGATGATGAGCGTCATGGGGCGTTGTGATGACAAGTGTTATGGAACATTGTGATCACAAGGGTTTGGAACATTGTGATGACAGAAGTCATAGAGCATTTTGATTTCATTGTGATGACAATAGCATGAAGCATTATGATGATGGGCATGGTGCATTGTGATGACAGGGTTCATGGAGCATTGAGATACACAGGGGCAAAGAGCATTGTGATTACAGCAGTCTTGGAGCATTGTGATGAGAAGGCCATGGAGCATTCTGATGACATGCGTCACGGAGCTTTGTGATGACAAGAGCATGGAGCATTGTGATTACAGGGGTCTTGGAGCATTGTGATGACAAGGGCAAGGAGCATTGTGATTACAGGGGTATTGGAGCATTGTGATGACAAGGGCAAGGAGCATTGTGATGAGAAGGCCATGGAGCATTCTGATGACATGCGTCATGGAGCTTTGTGATGACAAGGGCATGGAGCATTTTGATTACAGGGGTCTTGGAGCATTGTGATGACAAGGGTCATGGAGCCTTGTGATGACAAGGCCGTGGAACATTGTGGTGGCATGGGTCATGGAGCATTGTTGTGACAGGGGTAATGGAGCATTGTGATGACAAGGGCATGGACAATTGGTCTGAAAAGTTTCATGGATTATTGTGATGGGAATGGGCATGGAGCATTGTGATGACAAGGGCACGGAACACTGTGATACATGGGTCATGGAGGATTGTAATGAAAAGTGCATGGAACATTGTGATGAGAAGGGCATCGAGCATTGTGATGACAAGCGTCATGGAGATTTGTGATGACAAGGGGATGGAGCAATGTGATGAGAGGGTTCATGGAGCATTGTGATGACAATGTTATGGAGCACTGTGATGCCAAGGGTCATTTAGATTTGTGATGACAAATGTCATGGAGCATTTTGATGACAAGGGCATGGTGTATTGTGATGAGAAGTGCAGGGCCCATTGTGATTACAGTGTCATGGAGCAATTTGATGACAGTGGTTATGGAACATTGTGATGTCAGGGGTCATGGAGCATTGTGATGATAAGTGCATGGAGCATTGTGATGACTGGGGTCAGGGAACATTGTAATGACAGGGGTGAGGGAGTACTGTGATGACCAGTGATGGAATATTATGATATCAGTGGTGAGAGAGCATTTTGATGAGAAGTGCATGGAGCATTGTGATGACAAGGTTTATGGAGCATTGTGATGACAAGGTTGTCGAGCATTGTGATGACAATCTCATGGCGCACTGTGATGACATGGGTCATGGAGCATTGTGCTGACAAGCACATGGAGCACTGTGATGACAAGGGTCCTCGAGCATTGTGCTGACAAAGGCATGGAGCATTGTGATGAAAAGCGTCACAGAGCATTGTGATGAAAAGTTCATAGAGCATTATGGTGACTATGGTCACAGAGCCTTGTGATGACAAGGGCATGGACCATTGTGATGACACAGGTCATGAAGCATTGTGATGACTGGAGTCATGGAGCATTGTGATGACTGGAGTCATGGAGCATTGTGATGACTGGAGTCACGGAGCATTGTGATGACAGGGGTCATGGAGCATTGTGATGACAGGAGCATGGAGCATTGGTGTGACAAGTTTCATGGACTATTGTGATGACAGTGGACATGGTACACTGTGATGACAAGGGCATGGAGCATTGTGATGACAAGGTCATGGAGTATTGTGAAGACAGGTGTCAGGGAGCATTGTGATGTCATATGTCATGGTCCATTGTGATGGCAATGGCATGGAGCATTGTGATGCCAAGTGTCATGGAGGATTCTGATGACAAAGGTAATGAAGCATTGTGATGACAAAGGCTTGGAGCATTGTTCTGCCAAGGGTCATGGAGCTTTGTGATGACAAATGTCATGGAGCATTTTGATGACAAGGGCATGGTGCATTGTGATGAGAAGGGCAGGGCGCATTGTGATGACAGGGTTATGGAGCAATTTGATGACTGTGGTTATGGAACATTTTGATGTCAGCGGTCATGGAGCAATGTGCTGACAAGCGCATGGAGCATTGTAATGACAAGGGCATGGAGTATTGTGATGAGAAGGGCATCGAGCATTGTGATGACAAGGGTCACCAAGCATTGTGATGAAATGTTCATGGAGCATTGTGGTGACAAAGGTCACAGAGCCTAGTGATGACGAGGACATGGAACATTGTGATGACACAGGTCATGAAGCATTGTGATGACTGGAGTCACGGAGCATTGGAATGACAGGGGTCATGGAGCATTGTGATGACTGGGGCATGGAGCATTGGTCTGACAAGTTTCAAGGATTATTGTGATGACAGTGGGCATGGTGCACTGTGATGACAAGGGCATGGAGCATTGTGATGACAAGGTCATGGAGTATTGTGAAGACAGGTGTCAGGGAGCACTGTGATGATATATGTCATGGTCCATTGTGATGACAATGGCATGGAGCATTGTGATGCCAAGTGTCATGGAGGATTGTGATGACAAAGGAAATGGAGCATTGTGATGACAAGGGTTTGGAACATTGTGATGACAAGGGTCATGGAGCATTGTGATGACAAGGGCAAGGAGCATTGTGATGAAAAGGACCATTGAGAATTTTGATGACAAGGTCGTGAAACATTGTGATAACAAGCGCATGGAGCTTGCTATGACAGGGGTCATGGAGCATTGCGATGACAAGCGCATGGAGAATTGTGATGAAAGCAGCATGTAACATTGTGATGAGAATTGTCATGGAGCATTGTGATGACAAGGACGTGGAGAATTGTGATGACAAGGGACATGGAGTATTGTGATGACCAGGGCATGAAGCATTGTGATGGCAAGACCGTGGAGCATTGTGATGAGAAGACCATGGATAATTGTGATGATGAGTGTCATGGAGAACTGTAATGACATGGGGCAGGGAGCATTGTGATGACAGGTGTCATGGAGCATTGTGATAACAAGGCCGTGGAACATTGTGACTGCAGGGGTCATGGAGCATTGTTTTGCCAGGGGCAATAGAGCATTGTGATGACAAGGGCATGGAGCATTGGACTGAAAAGTTTCATGGATTATTGTGATGAGAGTGGCCATGGAGCATTGTGATGACAAGGGCACGGAACTCTCTGATACATGGGTCATGGTGGATTGTAATGACAAGGGCATGGAGCACTGTGATGAGAAGGGCATCGGGCATTGTGATGAAAAAGGTCATGGAGCTTTGTGATGACAAGGGCATGGAGCAATGTGCTGAGAGGTTTCATGGAGCATTGTGATGACAATGGCATGGAGCATTGTGATGCCAGGGGTCATGGAGATTTGTGATGACAAAGGTCATGGAGCATTTTGATGACAAGGGCGTGGTGCATTGTGATGAGAAGGGCAGGGAGCATTGTGATGACAGGGTCATGGAGCAATTTGATGAAAACGGCCATGGAGCATATTGGTGACAGGGGTTATGGAACATTGTGATGTCAGGGGTCATGGAGCATTGTGATGATAAGGGCATGTAGCATTTTGATGACAGGGATCATGGACATTGTGATGACAGGGGTGAAGGAGTACTGTGATGACTAGTAATGGAACATTGTGATATCAGTGGTGACAGAGCATTTTGATGAGAAGTGCATGGAGCATTGTGATGACAAGGTTTATGGAGCATTGTGATGACAATGTGGTGGAGCATTGTGATGACAAGCGCATGGTGCATTGTGATGACATGGGTCATGGAGCATTGTGCTGACAAGCGCATGGAGCATTGTGATGACAAGGGTCATGGAGCATTGTGCTGAAAAAGGCATGGAGCATTGTGATGACTAGGGTCACGGAGCATTGAGATGAAAAGTTCATGGAAGATTGTGGTGACAAAGGTCACAGAGCCTTGTGATGACGATGGCATGCACCATTGTGATAAAAAGGTCATGAAGCATGGTGATGACTGGAGTCACGGAGTATTGTGATGACAGTGGTCATGGAGCATTGCGATGACAAGTGCATGGAGAATTGTGATGACAAGAGCATGTAACATTGTGATGAAAAGTGTCATGGAGCATTTTGATGACAAGAATGTGGAGAATTTTGATGACAAGGGACATGGAGCATTGTGAGGACCAGCAATGGAGCATTGTGATGGCAAGACCGTGGAGCATTGTGATGAGAAGACCGTGGATAATTGTGCTGACGAGTATCATTGAGCACTGTAATGACAAGGGGCATGGAACATTGTGATGACAGGTGTCATGGAGCATTTTGATGACAGGGGTCATGGAGCATTGTGATGACAGGGATCATGGAGCATTGTGATTACAAGGGCTTGGAGCATTGTGATGACAAGTGTCATGGAGCATTTTGATGACAAGGACGTAGAGAATTGTGATGACAAGGAACATGGAACATTGTGATGACAATGAGGATTTTGAAGACAAGGTCGTGAAGAATTGTGATGACAAGCGCATGGAGCTTGCTATGACAGGGGTCAAGGAGCATTGTGATGACAAGTGCATGGAGAACTGTGATGACAAGAGCATGTAACATTGTGATGAGAAGTGTCATGGAGCATTGTGATGACAAGGACGTACAGAATTGTGATGACAAGGAACATGGAACATTGTGATGACCAGGGCATGGAGCATTGTGATGGCAAGACCGTGGAGCATTGTGATGAGAAGACCATGAATTATTGTGATGACGAGCGTCATGGAGCACTGTAATGACAAGGGGCATGGAGCATTCTGATGACAAGCTTGTGGAGTATTGTGATGACAATGGCATGGAGCATTGAGATGAAAAAGGCATGGAGCATTGTGATGAAAAAGGCATAGAGCCTTTTCATGATAGTGTTCACGGAGCATTCTGACGAGAAGTGTCAGGGAGCACTGGGATGACAAATGTATTGAGCATTGTGATGACAAATGTCATGGAGCATTGTGATGACAAGGGCATGGAGTATTGTGATGACAGGCATCATGGAGCGTTGTGATGACAAGTGTTATGGAACATAGTGATCACAAGGGTTTGGAGCATTGTGATGACAAGGTCATGGATTATTGTGAAGACATGTGTCAGGCAGCATTGTGATGACATATATCATGGTCCATTTTGATGACAATGGCATGGAGCATTGTGATGTCAAGTCTCATGGAGGATTGTGATGACAAAGGTAAAGAAGCATTGTGATCACAAGGGCATGGAGCATTGTGATGACAAGGTCCATTGAGAATTTTGATGACAAGGTCGTGAAACATTGTGAGGACAAGCGCATTACACTTGCTATGACAGGGTTCATGGAGCATTGCGGTGAAAAGTGCCTGGAGAATTGTGATGAGAAGAGCATGTAACATTGTGATGAGAAGTGTCATGGAGCATTGTGATGACAAGGACGTGGAGAATTCTGATGACAAGGGACATGGAGCATTGTGATGACCAGGGCATGGAGCACTGTGATGGCAAGACCGTGGAGTATTGTTATGAGAAGACCATGGGTAACTGTGATGATGAGCATCATGGAGCACTGTAATGAGAAGGGGCATCGAACATTGTCATGACAGGTGTCATGGAGCATTGTGATGACAGGGGTCATGGAGCTTT